>NC_137114.1:45329005-45364005 GCF_949357685.1 Gobio gobio
TCAGACCAACGATCCATCGTTTCTCTATCGTCATCGTGTTAAACCCGCCAATAGCGCGCCAGGTGGATAAGCCAGTTTGTGATTGGTCCCCGCAAATTTGTAACAGAAGCAGGATAGAAAAATTTAAAGGTTTCCAGCCTGAGCTGCAGGGCGAAATCAAATTGCCGGCAGATCGGGCTGGGTTTACCCAACCCTGGTTCAAAGACTAAACTTGACATAAACTTGCCCCTCAAATCTGATTGGTTAATTGGAATTTTGTTCCAGGATCAACAAAGATGATGTTGGAGCATGTTGCACTTGCCGTCTATAGGACGCACAGAGAATTACTTCTTGAAACTAAAGGCCCTGATATACTCTTGACAAAGCTCTTTTTCGTTCTTCACTTAGGGGTCAAAAGAACCGCCCGGGGCGGTATGGCGATATCATTACCACGGTTTAAAATGTCTATAATAAATTAAAAAATGTACTCACCCTCATGTTGATCCATTTCTCTATGGTTTTCTTTCTTCTGTGCAGCACAGAATAAGATATGTTGAGTAATCCCAGAGCAGCTCTTGAAAGCATATTTTGCACCCCGAAACGTGCGCAGAAGCCGTTCTTTTTTTCGTGTCTTGTTACACACTCAAACTGTCAAATACACACACAGTTGTGTCAAAATGGCTGTCTTGATGAGTATTCATGTAAACACAGTCGGTTATGCTTTAAGTGAAAGATATCAGTTGGGGAAAGAAATGAATTTTACACACGTAAAGCAATATCGTATCGCATATCGAATATCGCGTTATTTAACAAGGATATCGCATATCGTATTTTTCTTCAATATCGCACAGCCCTAATTTTGACCAGGGGCTGTGAAGGTCCAAAAAACAAAACAAAAAACATCATAAAAGTGGTGCATATAAACACAAATACTGCATTATAAACCTTCTGAAATCATACGATAGCTTTCTGAAAAGTCATCTCAAATGGAGACATGCACATTTTCAAACCTGAGACGATCCGTTATGAAACACGAGAAAGTCAACGGTGTTTAATTTCACGACTAAGTTTGAAAATGCACATGTGCAAATGAGATTCGTTCAATGATATATAAGCTGTCATATAATAACATGTAAGTCATGTGTCTGGAGCTGCAATTCCACATTGACCTCTGGCTGGTGATATTACTGTTTATTTTTTATAATTGATTCTCGCTATGAGAAAATTCTGCATGAATAGGCTTTTTACCTCAGAATAATCACGAAACTAATCTCAGTTGGAGTGAGTTCTTTGTGTTTCTTGCGAATCTAAAGCCACCGGATCAGTGTGCGTCAGGATATTTAGTGCATGTTTCTCCACTGAATATAAATGTCTGGGGTGTTTGTTTTTAGATGAATAATTTTGGAAGCATGCTATTCATTAGTATCCTCAGCAGTGTGTGCTAACCGACCTCTCTCTTATACCGAGTGAAAAATGGGTCTTTTGGATTTCAGTGTGTATATATTTCCATTCATGCCGCTGTTTATTAGAAGCAGCAGTAACCGCAGGCTGATGTATATCTGCGACCACACACGCACAGCCTCTCATGTGGCAGCTCAGAGTGAAGTCCGTCATCTTGCGTTTGTTGAAGCTGTCCAGAGCGCCTGAACATGTGTGGTCTCCAACCACAGCGGCGAATCTCTTCGATCGCTCTTTCAGTTCCAATTCTGTCATATTTCTCGCTGGTTAGTCTAATTTTATCCCACAACAGCGCTTCCCCTTGTACCGCCTCAGAAACTGCTGTGTTTGGATTCTTTTGAATAGCAAATTTATAACTCTCTTGCCTTCTCATTTTTTTTTTTTCTTCAGGTTTTGGAAGTCATCCGTAACGCCACGAACTGTGGTAGGAGGTGGTAGGAGCTGATCTGTATGCAGAGTGAAATCTATCATGACTGTGATGTCATTGCCACACCGCAGGTAATATCCGAAACAGCCGTGCTGTACCTGTCACACTACACAAATGGCACTTCACAACGCATGTGTGAAACTCATTCAGGGTGGATGTGATCTCACTAAGAATACATTAAAAAATACATCAAAATTAATTTTATAGTTGTATTATATTGAAGTTTACTAAGTATATAATTCTATAAGTAAAATAAATAAACAAAAATGTATATAAACACCTTTTGATTGAATTATTATTATTATTATTAAATTATATATATATATTTATTGTAATAATTTCAATTGTATGTTTTTTGTGTGAATGGGAAAAAATATTATATGTATTGGAATATTATAATGTTAAATGTACATGCATTTTCAGTAATCATTTAAATATATATTTTATATTTACATTTCAATTACAAATAATAATTCATTAAACTTTTTTTTTAGTTTTTTCAGAGGCAGCATAAATGCAGTCCTATAATTGCCCTTAATTATATATATTAAAAACATTTGTTAATATATTTAATTAATATTTTCATATATTTAAAAGTATTACTTTCTAAAATAATACTTATACATTTCATTATGTTTATCTATAACTATAAGTATAACTATAAAAAAGTAAAATATGTATTTGAACACACCTTTTGCTTGAGTAACTATTATATATATATATATATATAATACTTTTAATTGTATGTTTTTATGCAAAAAAGTATTATATGTATTTGAATTTATATTGTATTATTATGTCAAATGTATACTATATATATATATATATATATATATATATATATATATATATATATATATATATATATATATATATATATATATATATATATATATATATATATATATATATATATATATATATATATATATATATATATATATATATATATATATATATATAAAATAAAGTACATTTTCAGTAATCATTTATTAATATATTTTTATATGCATTTCAATAATAAATACATTTTACTTTTTATTGACTTTTTTTAGAGGCAGCATAAATGCAATCCAATAATTGGCCTTAATTATGTATTAAAAAAAAGTTTTAATATATTTCATTCATGTTTTCATATATTTAAATGTATTACTTTCTAAAAATAATACCTATGCATTTACATAATGTTTATCTTTAACTAGGATTCACTAAAATGACCCAGCTCATTCCGATTAATTCATAATTATGCTGTGCAGTATAATATCCACTCAACTGTCATTAAAATAGTATTTAAAAATTTTGTTGCATGGCCTGTGTTTTATAAATTTTTTTTGTTTTTGTCTGCTGCAGATACTGAGCCATGGGTAACGCAGAAAGTCATAGCGGCGGCCATGGTTATTATGGAGACGGTCAGCGGCACCTCTCCCGTAAGCACATGTCCCGCTCGCTCCGTCTGTCCAGCAAGCAGACGTACTGTTCCCGCCGAACGCCGTCTGGAAAGCCGGAGCACCGCAACTCCGAGACCAGCACACGCTCCAGCAGCACTCCCAGCATCCCTCAGTCGCTGGCCGACCACGGCCTGGAGCCCTTCAACGACTCGGACATGCTGCCCGACTTCAGTGGCCCCATTTGGGTGGACCGCGTGGCCATGAATCTCAGGCCCGTGTCCTTCCACAACCATCCGGCCCATTCGCCTGCCAAGTCCCACACCGTCACCGCCAAACAGGCTGCACAGGACAACGTCGAGCCAGCAGAGGACACGACTCACGTCCAGCACACACGGGACGGCTCCCAAGAGGGGTCCAGCTTTAAGAAGAAACGCTCCAAGTCTGCGGACATGTGGAGGGAGGACTCGCTGGAGGTGTCCTTATCCGACATGAGCCAGGAGCACCTGACCAGCACGGAGGAGATCGGAGACACGCCCGAGGACTGTGAAGCCCGTTTGCAGTCGTCCGCTCAGGAGATGCTGGACTCAAACCGCGCCAATTCTTTCGACGGGCTCTACGGACCGAAGAGCCCCACCTGCAGGCCAGCACATGGACGCTATGCCAAATGGCACAAGGGTGGCGCTACAAGCAGAGAAGGTGACGAGGAGAAAATGATCTCGCCCTGCGAGGACGATGGCGCCGCCTATGGCGCATACACACTGCCCTGCCGCCGGTCTCACTGTCTGTCGGAGGGACCGGCCAATCATCAAGGAGTCATGCAAGGGAGGCGGGCACAAACCATACAGGTGAGTTTTGCTCGGGTAGCTCCGCCCACAGTGAAATCTTATTGGTCCCCGCTCCATGTTACTCGATATTATACCCCAAATACATTCTGATTGGCTGTAATTGTGATGTATCCTGGGTTATTATTGCAAAATTACTAAAATTAAAACATTTTCAGTGTTTTATTTAGCTTAAAAAAGCTAAAATAACTAAAACTAAACCTGAAATACAAATTAATAAAAACTACATAGACATGTTAAAAGCAAATACAAATGATCATAAACACACAACAAAATTAATACAACTTTGATTTGAATTTCTTTTTAAACTTTTATCTATACAATTGTAAAATATTATAAAATTATATTTTGTATTAATTTTTCATATTTTATGTATTAGTATTAAAAATATAAATACCATAATATTTTCATGAATAGTATGTTTTCTCTATAATTTAAAAATATATATAAATACGTTATATTTTTGTTATCATTTAGAATTGTATGTACAATACACTATTAAAATATAAAAAGCATTATATATTCATAATTAGTATTTTATGTTTTGTCTATAAAAATCTAAAATATAAATACATTATTTTTTTATAATACTTTATTTTATTTAATCTATATAGAATATTAATACCATTATATGTTATCATTATTTGTTTTTTATATTCTATCTATTAAACATACAAAATATAAATACCATAATATTTTCATGAATAGTATTTTTTTATGTTTTCTCTATATTTTTAAAAAAAATAAATGCGTTATATTTTCATAATGTATAGCTACTTTTTTAGATTTTATCTATATAAAATATAAATACCATTATATGTTAGCATTATTTATTTATTTTTTATTTTATATATTAAATATACAAAATATAAAAAACATAATATTTTGGTGATTATTAGTTTTTTATCTATAAAATTGTAACATGTAAATACAATTATATTTTTGTAATTATTTAGAATTTTATGTACAATACACTATTAAAATATAAAAATCATTATATTTCCATAATTAGTATTTTATGTTTTGTCTACAAAAATGTAAAAATAAAATCAATTTTTTTATAATAGTTTATTTTATTTAATCTATATAGAATATTAATACCATTATATGTTATCATTATTTGTTTTTTATATTCTATCTATTAAACATACAAAATATAAATACCATTATATTTTTTGTCACTTTACATGAACATTTGATTGTGATAATAATAAGATATAATATAATAATTATATAAGCAATATTGTCCTGTTCAATCTAGTTTACTAAGTGAAAACGATCAAAAACTGAGAAAGGTTTCAGATGTTAGTAAAGTGTAGTGTAGTAAAGTACTTTTGAAATGATAACTTCCTCTAGCTTCTCCAAAACTACTGTAAAGGTGGGCTCTGTACACACTGACAATCAATTGCCTTTTCTATGTGATCACATGAGCTCCGCTATCTGTTCTCCTATTGGTCAGCAACTTTGAGGACACTTATGTTCTCAAATTGGCAGCTCTCAATGAAAACGAATGGCTTTGTTTGAATGATTAGAGTCATTCACTTTGAGTGTGAACGCCCTGAACGTGAGTGTAATGTTGTTCTAGTGTTGGTGTACAGTTGGGAATTTCACTCTTGCTATGAATGTTCGCAGCGGCTAATCCCCCACAATCCATCAGAATCTCCTCATGTAGCGAGACTGTACATAATGACTCATTTGTGTGTGAGTTCACACAAACCCCACTATTGTTTCACATCGGACAGTGTTATGATTTCACTAGAAGCTTGTCAATTGTTGGTGTAAACTAACAAAAATGTAATATAATTATATTTTATATTTTTATAGATAAAGTATATATATATGACAAATCTTTTTTTATAATTTTATGGGTTTTTTGTAAAAAAAAAAAAATATATAAAATAAAAGCATTAATAAATGTTTTACATTATTTGGTATTTTTAAAACTTTCTCTATACATATTCAAAATATCCTTATATTTTATAGCTATTTGTGTTATATGAATATATATATATATATTTTAATTTTTATATATATATATCTTTTTTTTTATAAAATATATAAAATAAATGCATGGATAAATGTTTTAAATTATTTGTTATTTTTGTTTATATATATATATATAATGTGTATATTATGTATATTATGTGTAAAATATAAATAGCATCATATTTTTTCTTCATTTTTTTAAAAAGTTTTTTTTTTAGTTTTTGGCATTTATATATATATATATATATATATATATATATATATATACACACACACATATATATATAAATTAAATTAAACTGAAAAATAAAGTAACAAATTAATCAAAAGCTCTGCTAAAAAGGTGGGTTTTAAGACCACATTTAAAAACATCAACAGTCTGTGGTCTATATATATATAACAGTCTATATATATATATATAAATGCCATAAACGTTAAAAAAATATGATGGTATTTATATTTTACATTTATATATATATAATAACTATAAATAAATATATTATAAATGTAAATAGTTATACAATATAATCATATTTTGAATATTTTTAGATTAAATGTATTAAATAGATGAAAATGTATTAATGCATTTATTTTATATATATATTTTTCAACATAAAAAACCCATACAATTATAAAAAATTCAGTTGTATTCATATTTTATATATTTATAGATGCCATTATAATACCATGGTTATTTGGGCATGTACTAGCATGTACAATCATTTTTACGGACATGTTTTTGCAGTATCTCGTAAACACCATGGTATTAACATCACTGTACCACAGTACATAGCCTATGGACGTACTAACTGTCATTCTCTGTGACGTGTGTTGACAGTCATAGTGCATTGTGGGTAGTGGTCTGTCATACTGTCCATATGGTGGTGGTTGTTTTCTCCTGATGATCCAGATCCTGGAGTCAGACTTCTGTGAGAACAGCTCGCTTCTTTTGTCATGCTAATGAGCTGTAACTGACAGAGGAACGTGATTGAGCGAAAGAGAATGAGGAGGAAAGGTAGAGAGAGTTCAGGTCTAGACTATATTTCTTGCATGTAACACACGCAAGTGTTTCAGTTACATGTAGGCATTTGCTACAGCAACAAAGAAAAAGATCAAACCAGAAAATCAGTGTCTCTCCCTCCCTGTGAGGCACCATCGGTGAAGATGAATGGCATGCCGGCCCGCACAGTCCAGTCATGTGACCTCCGCTAGATGCCGGGTTTGGTGGGTAATATCCCATCATTCCCCCGGCAGCAGTACAGACTGGTATTGTACAGTCCACTTTACAGCACTATAACTTGACAAACACTGTTCAGACTCTCAGGCAGACCATGTCCAGACCTCAGCATGTCCACTGCTTCTGAAGACACCACGTGCTCCCGCCAACAGGTAGGAGGAATGAAGATGTGTTGGAGAAGAGCCACGTTTATTAGAGTGGAAAATAGTTTCTGAAAACAGGGGCAACTGGCTTATACAGTACATGCATCTCACACTGACCTTCTGCCCGTGTGTGTGTCCAGGATGTCACGGCGGGGGACGGCAGTGATTATGAGGACAGCGGTATCGATGGGCTGACGGGGGACAGCGAGGCGTCTCAGCATCAGGCTCGCCGCTACAAGACCATGTCTGCGTCTTTCTCCGTCTACTCCACGTCAGCAGGGGGCGTCTTCGCCGGGAGCGACAGTGGGAGCAGCAGCGGGGCTGGAGCGGGACCCTCAGATGGCACACAGGTGGGCAGTGTGATATATTACTGCTGTTTCTTCACTTCTTCTTTTATATTATGTTCCATCCAAGCATCAGTAAAAACGCTTTAACCTCAGATAGTGCACGAGCGCATGAACACTATCAGTGGGCAAACATTCCGGCAACTAAGTAATATCCATTAAAATCAAATATATATAAATCATTTTTTTATATTAAAATGCATTATCTTAACCCAGTTTATTGTGCATTGACTACTTTTGGTATGCCATTCATGGGTTTATCTCCCCCAAAAAGTAGGGTCCTATAAAATCCATTTTATTTTTCCCAAATTTCCTCAAGTTTTAATTTTTCTGTATTCTCTTTTTAATTTTTACTCCATTTTAATAGTTAAATTTAATTTTAGGAATCAAAAAGCATGTCTAATTATTTGAAATTTATTAAAAGCTTAAAAAATTATATTTTTATGATATTTTTTCCCCTCAAATGCTGTTTTATTTTTTAAGTTTTCTGGATTCCATTTGAATCGTTTAATGACTTTTTAAAAATTAAAAAGCATGACAATTTAATTAAATTCATGAAAACAACTATTTTTAGGGCCATACAATAATAGGGCCCTATGAAATATTTTCAGAAATATTTCAGAAATTCTGTGTTGTGTATTTTAATTTTTCTGGCAATCAAACGATGGCATAAAACATTAATATAATTGATCTTTAATAATTTGAAATAAAAAATTTAAAAAAATAGTGCTGCACAATTATAATTATTTCTTTTTTTTAAAACAAAGTTTTAATAATAATGTTTTTTTTTTTCATTATTATTAGTGTTATTTATAAATACATTTTCCATGTACATTCCCCAAAAAACTGTACAAAATGCTTAAAACAAAAGTCTGTCTGATCTGTTTGCTGTCTTTGAAACATCCTGGTGTTTTATGTATTCATTTATATATAATAAAATAGATAAATTGATAAATATAATTAATACTCCAAGATGTTTCAGAGGCACATTTCAGGCGACAAACGCTTTTACATTTTAATGAAATATTAGGAAAACATTTTCTAAATGATAAATTGTACATTGTACAATCAGAGATCAGATGTTTTAATTAAGAAAGTAAATACGGTACGTTTTTATTTTATGTTGTCATTAAGATCAAACCATGACCAAATGCCCTTTATTTCCATGAGACCAACGGTAGACAAGCGATTTGTATGTTATTTGTGAGTTTGTGATGCAGTTTAGCATCTAACAATCGCGCTGGACCTGTGTGTCTGTGATCAGGGTGTCTATGAGAACTTCCGTCAGGAGCTGGAGCAGAACGTGAGTCCGGCGGAGGTTCCCGAGGAGAGAAGCTCGGCGTTCAGCGACGAGCAGAGCAGCGTGACCCTGAGCTCCGCCTACCATACGGACCCGCTGCTGAACGTGGCCGCCGTCCAGGGTACGGTGCGCAAAGCCGGACGCCTCTCCGTCAAAAACTTCCTGGTGCATAAAAAGAACAAGAAGGTGGAGCTCGCCCCTCGCCGCAAGTGGAAGAGCTACTGGGTGTCCCTCAAAGGTGTGTTTGTGTTGTGTTTCTGAAAGATGTGAGCGGTTAACTGACACCACAAACAGGTTTTACAACTTCCTGCGAAAGCGTTTGACAGAGAAGGGGAAGATTATGTTTGTTGTGTTGTGTTAAATGGGAAGGTCCAGAAAAAGATCTGCAGGATTAAAACGCCCATCATTCACTAGTCACCTCTGACAGACCATTTTTTGAAGGTCTTGGTCTTGTCTTGGTCTCGACTGCATTTCTCCTCGGTCTTGTCTCGGTCTTGTCTTGGACTTAGAGGCAGGGGCGCAACTACCCAGTGTCAGAAGGGTATGCAGCAACAATTTTGCCCCCCCCCCCCCCCCCCCCCCCATTATGAGGAAAGCAATATTATACGAGCAAGAGTGCTATTTTCCAGAGAAGCCTATATCAGCACGATTGCAAAATGCGATATTAATTTTATACAACAGTTCAATAAACAACAAGTTGTCAATTTTTTACAGTTTTGCTCTATTTTTCCAACAAAAATAGATTCAAACAAAGTATAGGTTTCGTTCTCGAATAATTCACCGTTTTTGAACAGTCGGTTAGAATGAATTAGTTGAATGATTCTAGAATCCACTCACACCGCCAACTACACTGGCAGTTTATAGTTTCATAGGCCTGGAATAATTTCATATTTCTATAATTAAAATATTATATTTAGAACATAAATCGAAAAATCTCATTTCATTATTTAGGCAATTGTAAATACATTGTAAGTGGATTTTGATAAATGGTAAGATGGATTTTGTTGATACTGATTTCATTAAATTCTATAACAGCCATAGTGTATCGTGGTAAATAGTGTAATGACTTAAAAAGATGGTCAACAATATGTAACTTTACTTTATTAGAGGTGTGCCCTAAAAAGTAAGCTTGCAATTTTGAGAACACCAAGGAAAGAGTACGTCCTTTAGTCTGTTTGGATACTTCAAACACAAGTTTGCACTGCCTGTTTGCTTTACCTGTTTAGCCTACACGTTAATAACGTGCATTTTGTCCAACTCATAGCGCGCGTCCTCGACGCGTGATTTACCATATAAGCGCGAGTTCTTTACGTGCGCTCTGGGGTCACGGAAAACGTGCGTCGGTTTTCTAAATAGCACATCGCGCGTCGAGGACGTGCGCTTTGATATAAAAACCCGCATCGGAAACGCGCGTTTTCCTTGACCCCAAAGCGCACCTTATAAGAACGCACATTTTTGTGGTAAATCACGCGATTTGCTGTCAAATCGCACGCTTTTGACGTGTCAATGCGCAATCAGATGCCCGCCGAAGCGTATATGAACACTTTGGCTTGCCACCGGCGCCAGCCGCGCGCCCACTCGTGCTATTCCATTATTATCCAAAATTCTATTATGGAATCTTATGAGGGTGCCTACTCTAGCCTGTAGTCCTCTAAAATGTTATATAATATTGAAGAAATACAGAAATTATTTAGAAACGCACAACAGCAGCTACATATAGACCCCCCCCCCCCCCCCCCCCAATTGTTCCATACCTTTGTTTTGCCGCCCCGAAGGTGCTGCGCCCCTATGCGCCGCATATAGCGCATACCCACTTTTTGCGCCACTGCTTATCTCAAGACCAGTCTGCAAAGATATCACTAAATTGCCGGTGCATTGTCTGATTTAACATTATTAATGTGATTTGATGTAAAACTTGCTGCATAAAATGCAATCAATAACTTCTTTGTAATGTGATTTTCTTTTGTTATTGTGCTGCTGGGTTCAAAATCAATGCAGCATTGTCCTAAAAATGCCCAAAATTAATATAAATGCCCACAAAATTCTGAGATTTCGTTTTTTTTATATAACATAGAATATAATTAAGCAATATTGCAAGAGAGCTGTTTTCATGAACATAAGCGTGATTGCAAATGTTATTGATTTATAAAAACGTTCAATAAACTAGAAGTTAATATTAAATGACAAATTTTAAACTGTGTCTTTGCTAATTCGGCAACGTTTCGTTATTAAATGAATCTGCTGCTTTGAACAAATCGGTTGAATAAATGATTCCGTGACTGTTAAATAATGTTAATGTTTTAATGTTAAATTAATCTGAGCATTATTTATGCAGGTGTAGTTGTACCAATTCAGACGCAATTTCTGTCCCATGAATTGTATTGTTAGTGATTTGATTGGTAACAGCGCTGTAGTGTCTTAATATTCTGAATGTATTTATTCATTGAATATAAGACATTTCTCAGACAGTAGATATGGATTTTTTAGATGAATTTAAGGAGGTCTGGTCTTGGTCTTGACTCGGTCTCACCCTGCCTTGGTCTTGTCTTGGTCTCAACCCCACAAAGTCTTGGTCTTGGTCTCGGGTTAGGTGGTCTTGACTACAACACAAATGTTTAGCATCATTACTCTAGTCTTCAGTGTCACATGATCCTTCAGAAATCAGTATAATATGAGGATTTGCTGCATATTATAACAAATTTAAAGTCGGCATTCAATTTCAATAGTCCTTTCTTCCCTGTTGTGACGTTTATCCGAGTGAAACGGCTTCTCAAACAAGAACAAATGCGGGGCGGGGCTTGATTTTGTCCATGAGGAATTGATTGGACGGTTGTAGTTTGCTATTGGTTGATCTCATGTGAGTGACCGGTTGCCCCGCCCTCACGCCAGTTAACACGTCATCAGAGAAGAGAAGAGATGTCACTGCAAGAATTTTGATTAAAGATTACAAGGAGGGCATATGAATTAAATAAATAAATACTGTGATATTGCATAAAAAAACAAGAATTGTCCATTTTGATTTCATGGTGACTTCAATGTGTCCTTGCTGAATAAACGTTCCTTCCCCCAAACTAACTCAACTGGATCCTGGATGATTTAATTGATACACACAGAGTATTGGCATGTCAGAAAGCTCTGTATCTTTGCCAGCAGTGTGAAAACAGAACAACATCCAAGCCTGAAACAGCAATCCAATAAGTGTGTGTACATTACATTGGATTGTATTTAAGAAAGCAGCGCTGCATTTCTTATTTTGGCCACTGGAGAGCAGAGTTCAATCAATAAAGCCGTAAAACTCCAATCTATTGGATATCCTGCTCCCGTTCCCCTGGAAACAGCGACTGTCTGTAGTGAGTCTATAGTGTTAATTGAACTCACATTAACTCCTTTATGATGCTTGAGTGAATGTTTTAATTTGTCCTCCCAGGGTGCACGCTGTTTTTCTATGAGACAGACGGCCGATCGGTCATCGATCACAACAGCATCCCTAAACATGCCGTGTGGGCCGAGAACAGCATCGTCCAGGCCGTCCCCGAACACCCCAAAAAAGATTTTGTCTTCTGCCTGAGTAACTCGCTTGGAGACTCCTTTCTCTTTCAGGTAACTAAACGTCCTGTGGAAAACCCCTTTTCAATACTAATATTGAACTGAGAGATTCATATATCAATATTACTGCATACTACACCATATACTACTTTTTTACCATATACTATCTAGTTGTCTAATAAACCTAGTATTGTGCATTATGTTTATTGTTGACTCTGCAATGCATAAATCTAAATGTAATTGTGTGCATTATGTCAAAATAAACAGTAGCATGCTAGTATGTAAGAAATAGTAAGAGTAGTGTGTTAGTATGCTGTTTAACCTTTGAGCCTTCGCCTCTTTCTGTAGACCTGCAGTCAGACAGAGCTTGAAAACTGGATCACGGCCATCCACTCTGCCTGCGCCGCAGCCTTCGCCCGGCAGCATCACCGCGAAGACACAGTGCGTCTGCTGCGGGCGGAGATACGAAAGCTGGAGCAGAAGATCGACATGGATGAGAAGATGAAGAAAATGGGAGACATGCAGCTCTCTGCTGTCACCGACTCCAAGAAGAGGAAGACCATTCTGGAGCAGGTTATTGATTGGTTATTTACAATGTTTGGGTCTAAATGACATACAATATAACATTCAGATCATCCACTGAAAGTGAAATACGGCACCAAGCAGCAAAATCACTGCCAAACAGAGCATATTTGATGTTATATATATATATATATATATATATATATATATATATATATATATATATATATATATATATATATATATATATATATATATATTAGGGATGCAACAATACAGTTAGTCCACGGTTCAGTACTTACCTCGGTTTCTAACCACGGTTTTCGGTTCGGTTCGGTTCTGATGGCTTGTCACAAGTGTTTTTTGTTATTCTATTCTTAGGCGACAGGATAAGCAAAAGGTAAAGGAAAAAAATCTCTTTCTTTATTTGACTTAAAAGAATTGAAAACCCTTACTTAAACTTAAAACTTTAATTAAAAAAAAAAACCTTGTACACATTCCTAGTGTATTGTAAAATATAAAATAAATATATATAAAGATTTACACTGGCAGCTCAGAGCTGTACAGCAGCATTTAAGTATGAAATTGAATGAATAAATGTAAAAATAAAACACTACATATACTTCACTATAAAATATACATTGATTCTTATTAAAGCTACTGTATTAGTTTTTCAGTCAAGAGCAGTGAGGGATTTTCTCTTTGTCTTTTGTTGTTGTATTAACATTAAAGGGATAGTTCACTCAAAAATGAAAATTCTGTCATCGAGAAATGAATACAGGTTTGGAACAATATCAGAGTGAGTAAATAATGACAATTTTAGAGGTGAACTGTCCCTTTAAGGACAGCGTGTTCACTACTGCACTGCTGTCAATTTAAGACCTCCGTGCATCTAATATACAGACACACGCGATTTTACATTCACTTAGACATAACCCACTGTGTTTATGTTAACCTTGTGTGTATTTGACAGTATTAGCGCAGTAAGACTACTTAGTCCAGTAATCATGTGTTTGACAGGCGTTTAGTGCGCGCGCTCGGAAAAGCGCATGTTAGGCTTTAAAACGCATGCAAATAATGAACTTTCTTGATTGTGAATAACTATAGTGTTCCGTGAGTATAACTCTACCACTAACGTGTAATGTGAATGTATGTCGTGTTGTTCAGTATTGGGATGGAGGCAAATGATAGAATTTGTAGAAAAATTTTTAATTCAATCCAAAACCGAAAAAAACGCAATTCACAAGCACGTATTGAACTGTGAATGCCGTACCGAACGGTTCAATATTATATTGAGAATTGTGGCATCCCTAATATATATATATAGTCGTGCTCAAAAGCTTACATACCCCCAGCAGAATCTGCAAAATGTAAATATTTTTTAACAAAATAAGAGGGATCATTCAACATGCATGTTATTTTTTGTATATTACTGTCCTGAATAAGATATTTTACATAAAAGAGGTTTACATATAGTCCACAAGACAAAAAATAGCTGAATTTACAAAAATAATCCCGTTCAAAAGTTTATGAACCCTTGATTCTTAAAGGGGCACTTCAGCGCTGGGAAGATGAATGTGTATTTAAACTGTGTCATTTATGTAGTAGAAATGTGAAAATATTTTTGAATTTGGTGCCTTCTAGACTGAGAAAAGACAGAAAATGTATTTTTGTCTCTTGTGGATGAAAGACAACAACTCCCAGAATGCACTTGCTTCGCTGCCCTACGAGGCCACTCCCAAAGCCACGGCTATTGGTTATCACTTGCCCACCATGACACCGCCCCCAACATTGTTTTGATCTTCACAGTAATACAATCATTTTGTTCAGTTAGAGAATAGACACTACAATTAAAAACTGAACGTGTCTTTTCAATAAAGTGTGAGTGAGCCGAACGAAAGTCACGTCACAGACGCAGCAGGAGTCAGATTTCATTCATCACGAGAGAAGAGCTGAGCAGAGCTGAGGTAAGCGCGGCAGTCATTCACGGCGTGTGTCCAGTCTGCCACGTTATCAGATCGCATATGGAAGCTTAACTTTCATAGGAATTCATTGAAAAGTTGAAACACTCACTTTGCTCTGCACCGCTCCGTTATGAATGCCCGATCCGAGCAGCAGCGGCTGTGCGCATTTATATTCTGTGAGTGAGATCCCTCCCCTGTCATCTGAGGATTTTTTCCAGAAATAAAATGCATAATTCTCTCGTCTCAGGGCGATATGAGGGGGAAAGTACCATAATTCGAATATACTACCGGGTTTCTACTGATACAAAGCTTAATGCTAAATCACTGAAGTAACCCTTTAATAATGTGTGTCATTCCCTGGATGATCCAAGGCTGTTTGTGTGTTTTGTGATTTTGTTCTTGAGTTCCTTGTTTGTCCTGAGCAGTTAAACTGCCCAACGTTCTTCAGAAAAATCCTTCAGGTCCCAAAAATTCTTCAGTTTTCCAGCATCTTTGCATATTTGAACTCTTTCCAGCAGTGACTGTATGATTTTGAGAGCCATCTTTTCACACTGAGGACAATTGAGGGACTCAAGCACAACTATTTAAAAATGTTCAAACATTCACGGATGCTCCAGAAGGAAACACCATGCATTAAGAACCGGGGGTGAAAACTTTTTGAAATTGAAGATCAAGGTAAATTGTACTTAATTTGTCTCCCGAGAAACATGTAAGTATTTTCTGTTGCTTCCGAAGGACAGTACTAAATGAAAAAAAGAAAGAAATAATACCAATTTGGACATCTTCAACCTGTTCAAAAGTTTTCACCCCCCCGGCTCTTAATGCGTTGTGTTTCCTTCTGGAGCATCAGTGAATGTTTCAACCTTTTTTTAATAGTTGTGTTTGAGTCCATCAATCGTCCTCAGATCTCAAAATCATAATATCACTGCTCGAAAGAGTTCAAATATGCAAATGATGCAGATCTGAAGAACGTTGGTCAGTTTAACTACTCAGGACAAACAAGGGACTCAAGAACAACCATCACAGTGAAACAGCCGTGGATCATCCAGGGAACGACACACAGTATTAAGAATCAAGGGTACATAAACTTTTGAACGGGGCCATTTTTATAAATTCAGGACTATATGTAAACCTTTTCTTTCTTTTATATATCTTTTATATTACATATCTTATTCAGGACAGCACTAAATAAAAAAAAAAAACATGCATTTTGTATGATCCCTCTTATTTTGTTAAAATTATTCACATTTTCACAGATTCTGCAAGGGGTTCACAAACTTTGAAACAGCACCGTATTATATAGATTTGTGGGCACAGCATGATTAAAACGGGAACAAGTGACAGACATCATGTCTTGACATTCAAAATTGTTGTTGCATGCATCTGGTTAGGACAAAAAGTATTTATATAGCTGTCAAATAGTCTGTCGTGCTGTTTTGTTTCCCCTAATTATTGTATCAATACCGAAAAGCGCTATGACACTAACATTCTCGGTGTTCGCTCACTCTGCGCCGTATTATCTGCAGATTTTCATCACTTCAATTTTGATGCTGTCACAATGTTGACAGAACAATAATTCCCTGCGCACACTTGCTGCAGAAGTTCAAGTTCTAGTCACTGGATGTTTGTGCAAGAAACGGAGATCAGACTGGCCCACGTCCCATCAGGAGGAGGGTTAGCGGGTGCCTGTGCATTTGTGTTTGTGTGGGTATATAATTTTGGCAGAGCGTCGGGTTACTCATTGTGCCCTTGTGAATGGCAGCAGGGTTGAGTTCCTGGGGAGTCCCAGACCTCGCTGCCAGTGGAATGTGTGGCGCTGTTGTTTGCTACTTTGTGAGTTGCCTGGACCACTGCCCCCTCCGCCGTCTTCCAAAAAAACATTCATCCCAGAGTGGCTGGGAGGAGACGGCGTGGTGTATAAACCCACTCCACTGCCCTCGAAACACCATTTTATTAGACGACTAGATCAAACCAGACCAAACACAAGGCACGGAAACTTCTAGATATCAAGAGATGGTCCTTTAGGCTAAGTGTAATGTTTTGATCTTGTTTTTTGGACATCGAGAGAATGAAGTGATCGTTTTGACAACTCTCACATACTGCTGGCCTGCATTTCTAACCAATAACTTGTTCTGTCTTTTCCTCACAGATTTTCCTGTGGGAGCAGAATTTAGAGCAGTTCCACATGGATCTATTTCGGTTTCGCTGTTACCTGTCCAGCCTGCAGGGCGGCGAGCTTCCCAACCCCAAACGTCTGCTGGCCTTCGCCTCCCGACCCACCAAACTGGCCATGGGCCGACTGGGCATCTTTTCGGTCTCCTCCTTCCATGCACTGGTGATTATCCCTCATTTTTCCATAATTTATTACATATTTCTTTGCTAATATTTTATTTCTGGTATTTCTTCTTCTGGGATATATATATATATATATATATATATATATATATATATATATATATATATATATATATATATATATATTAGGGCTGTCAAAAGATTAATCGCGATTAATCGCATCCAAAATAAAAGTTTGTGTTTACAAAATATATGTGTGTGTACTCTGTTAATTATTATTTATATATAAATACACACACAAGCATGTATATATTTAAGAAAAATAAAATATTATTTTTATGTATAAAACATTTATATATATATATATATTATAGATTATATAAATGTATATACAGTATATACATGCAAATATTTCTTAAATATATACATGAATGTGTGTGTATTTATATATAAATAATAATTAACAGAGTACACACACATATATTATGTAAACACAAACTTTTATTTTGGATGCGATTAATCGCGATTAATCTTTTGACAGCCCTAATATATATATATATATATATATATATATATATATATATATATATATATATATATATAGTTATATATAGTTATATATAGTTATATATATAGTTATATATAGTTATATATATATATAGTTATTTTGTAGAAATATATATATATAGTAATTTTGTAGAAATATGTATATATATATATATTTTCACATTTATTCCATAATGCACACAAACACTTATTATGTAATAATATTTTATTATATGTAATAATATATATATATAGTTATTTTGTGTAAACATGTGTATGCTGTATGTATGTATATATATATATATATATATATATATATATATATATATATATATATATATATATAGTTTTTTTTTTCAAATTTATTCCATAATGCACACCATACACACCATATACACTGTATATATATATACATTTGTATATTATATATTATATTTTAATTTGAGTTGAGTAAAAGAAACCAAAGTTATGCTACCATTGTTGTCATAATTTACTGAAATATAATATTAATATTATAACAGTTTTAGAGATCTCAGTCTTTCTCCTTTCAAGCAGACATTGAAAACAGCTCCCTGGTGGCGTAAAGAGACTTAGTTTGACTGATACGTTTTTAAACGTTTGGTATCTAACATATTTCAAGAAGTATCATTGCTTAGAAACCCACATCAAGAGCATTTGTATTGCTCTATTTTTACCCAGAATGTATATATTAACCTGGTTCCCTCCCACCTGTCAGTGTTGGTGAACGTGGGTAATGGATTTTTGGCATAAAAAGCAACAGTAGTTGAAAGGTTGGTCGGTGTATTTGCAGTTGGATGTGGGCCACGGCTCCGGCTAATCAATACCATCCATCCTCAGATTCGCCTCCAGCCCTGGCGTTCTTTGCAGGAGCTGGAGGACGCTGGGATACTGGGAGATTTTATTTTTGTCCTTGCATCTTGGATGAATATTTTGGGTGGAGGGGGTGGGGATGTTCTTCAGTATTCACATTTTGAGAGGATGGAGAGAGAGGATAAGTGTTGAGTCCAAATGAAGTGCTGTTGGCCCTTGTGCTGTTTTTCACGAATAATAGCTTGGTTCAGAGCAGTTGAGAGGGTTTTTGATGCAGCCGGAGTGCTTTTCTCCATCAGGAGACCCAGAAATGCCACAGCGCGTTCAACACAACGAGCGTGTATAATTTTTGAATGACACTGAAAAGAACTCGCCAAACACTTCACTAACCTTTAAAATTCATCCGGACCCCAGTGACCACAGGAAGCTAGACATTTTGTTTTGTGTGTTTGCTGCTTATTGCTGAATGAATATGTGTGTTAATTTATTTCTAAATGTGTCGTCCCACTAGCCGAGTCGATTTTGGTCGGGAAAGTCTCATATGCCAACTGAAAAAGCTTACCGAAAATAAGAGCAACAACAATTATAGTAGACTGAATGCAGTTTATAGAGAAACCTTACTCTGAAAATTGTGTAATGGTTATGTGTCTTTTCAGGACTATTTGAATTCATTAAATGCAGACTGTTGTGCTGCTCCGCTTTCCTATTCGATCAGTCATTTAAATGCAGGAGAGCTCCAGAAAATGCACGGATGCAGTCACCATTAATAACACATTTGTGAGCTTTGTGTTTGCAGCGTGAAAAGTCTCAATCAGATTCAAACAGGGCTGTGGTTCTTAAGTAGATGGTAAAACCATTGCCTCTAATGGTCTCTACGATCAACTTAGCTCACAGCGCTTTTGAGAAACGCAGCCCAGCCCAGGACAGTTTTCCTGCTAACAATTAGAAAAAGCAGCTGTATTTTCGCATGTGGTAGCTTGTCGTTAGCTGGTGCAAGCTTGTAAACCATCTTAAACCAACAACAAACCAGCTACCAGCTAGTCATAGGAATTTTGGAACAGGTTGACCAACTTGCACCGCTAATGACTCGTTTAGACCAGATCATAACCCATTTATATCAGCTTAGACCAGCTCATGACCAGTTTAGACCAGCTCATGACCCATTTATACCAGATTAGACCAGCTCAGAGCCCATTTATACCAGTTTATACCAGCTCATGACTGGTTTAGACCAGCTCATGACCCATATATACCAGTTTAGACCAGCTCTTGACCAGTTTAGACCAGCTCATGATCCATTTATACCAGTTTAGATCAGCTCATGACCAATTTAGTCCAGCTTTTGACTAGTTTAGATCAGCTCATGAGCCATTTATACCAGATTAGACCAGCTCAGAGCCCATTTATACCAGTTTATACCAGCTCATGACTGGTTTAGACCAGTTTAGACCAGCTCTTGACCAGTTTAGACCAGCTCATGACCCATTTATACCAGTTTAGATCAGCTCATGACCAATTTAGTCCAGCTTTTGACTAGTTTAGATCAGCTCATGAGCCATTTATACCAGATTAGACCAGCTCAGAGCCCATTTATACCAGTTTATACCAGCTCATGACTGGTTTAGACCAGCTCATGACCCATATATACCAGTTTAGACCAGCTCTTGACCAGTTTAGACCAGCTCATGACCCATTTATACCAGTTAAGACCAGCACATGACCAATTTCGACCAGCTAGTGACTAGTTTAGACCAGCTCATGACCCATTTATATCAGCTTAGACCAGCTCATGACCAGTTTAGACGAGCTCTTGACCAGTTTAGACCAGCTCATGACCCATTTATACCAGATTAGACCAGCTCAGAGCCCATTTATACCAGTTTATACCAGCTCATGACTGGTTTAGACCAGCTCATGACCCATATATACCAGTTTAGACCAGCTCTTGACCAGTTTAGACCAGCTCATGACCCATTTATACCAGTTTAGATCAGCTCATGACCAATTTAGACCAGTAAATGACCAGTTTAGACCAGCTAATATCCTGTTTAGACTAGATGATGACTAACTTGCACCACTAATGACCAGTTTAGACCAGATCTTAACCAATTTAGACCAGCAAAGGACCAGTTTTGACCAGCTAATAGCCTGTTTAGACGAGATGAGGACTGACTTGCACCACTAATGACCAGCTCACGACCAGTTTAGACCAGCTAGTGACTGATTTAGACCAGCTCATGACCAGATTAGATCAGCTAGTGACTGGTTTAGATCAGCTCATGACCAGATTAGACCAGCCCATAACCAGTTTAGACCAGCTAGTGACTAGTTTAGACCAGCTCATGACCCATTTATATCAGTTTAGACCAGCTCATGACCAGTTTAGACCAGCTCTTGACCAGTTTAGACCAGCTCATGACCCATTTATATCAGTTTAGACCAGCTCTTGACCAGTTTAGACCAGCTCATGACCCATTTATATCAGTTTAGACCAGCTCTTGACCAGTTTAGACCAGCTCATGACCCATTTATATCAGTTTAGACCAGCCCATGACCCATTTATACCAGTTTAGACCAGCTCTTGACCAGTTTAGACCAGCTCATGACCCATTTATACCAGATTAGACCAGCCCATGACCCATTTATACCAGTTTAGACCAGCTCTTGACCAGTTTAGACCAGCTCATAACCCATTTATACCAGATTAGACCAGCCCATGACCCATTTATACCAGTTTAGTCCAGCTCTTGACCTGTTTAGACCTGCTCTTAACCAGTTTAGACCAGCTCATGACCCATTTATACCAGTTTAGATTAGCTCATGACCAGTTTAGTCCAGCTCTAGACCAGTTTAGACCAGCTCTTGACCAGTTTAGACCAGCTCATGATCCATTTATACCAGTTAAGACCAGCTCATGACCCATTTATACCAGTTTAGACCAGCTCATGACCCATTTATACCAGTTAAGACCAGCTCATGACCAGTTTAGACCAGCTCTTGACCAGTTTAGACCAGCTCATGATCCATTTATACCAGTTAAGACCAGCTCATGACCCATTTATACCAGTTTAGACCAGCTCATGACCCATTTATACCAGTTTAGACCAGCTCATGACCCATTTATACCAGTTAAGACCAGCTCATGACCAGTTTAGACTAGCTAGTCTTGACCAGTTTAGATCAGATCTTTACCAATTTAGACCAGCAAATGACCAGTTTAGACCAGCTCATGACCCATTTATACCAGTTTAGACCAGCTCATGACCCATTTATACCAATTTAGACCAGCTTGCACCTCTAATGACCTGTTTGGACCAGTTAATGATCAGTTTAAACTTTAACAACTTATTCCTGAACCACTTTTTGAATGAAGCTTATAAACATCAGTGTGCCTGAATCATTGAGAACGAGAGTTGTTCATATCTCAGACTCCTGCTAGGTGCAGTCTAGTCAGTTTGATCGCTGGGACACATACTATGAATGTTGTTCCCGCACCTCATGCAGCTGTTTTGTGTCTGTAGGTGGCGGCTCGCACTGAGAGCGGCGTGAGGCGTCGGACACAGGCGATGTCACGCTCAACCAGCAAACGCAAGAGTCGCTTCTCCTCACTATGGGGTCTAGACACCCACTCCAAGAGAAAGAGTAAAGGTCATCCCAGCATTAACCAGGTAAGACACACACACACAAGAAACACACACTTAATTCACACAGTGCTTTCTTCCTGAATGCAAGAACTTGCATTTGCACATATCAACCAACTCATTTAGACCAACTCATGACACATTTATACCTGTTTAGGCCAGCTCTTGAACAGTTTAGACCAGCTCATGACTAGTTTAGACCAACGCATGATCCATTTATACCAGTTTAGAACAGTTAATGACCCTGTAACGATGTTTGTTCGTGTGGGAAGAAGGAGGCGGGAACCGGCGAACAATAAACAATAAACTTTAATCAAACAAACAAAGTGAAAGTAAAAGCGGCAGCCCCTCACGGACGACTGCCGCAGACATACATAAACAAAACCATAAATAAAAATACAAATTAAAATCCAGGCCTGGTCCTCTCTCGTCCTTCACTGTCGTCGCTCCTCCTTTATACTCCCGTCACTCCTCCGCGAGAGACGAGGCCAATGCGGCACCCAGCTGGCGCTCATCATCATAATAATGACCGCGGCCTCGTCCCGCTCTCACGGTCCCTCAGCCTCGCTGCTCGCCACAGACCCATTTACACCAGCTCATGACCAGTTTAGACCAGCTCATGACCAGTTTAGACCAGCTTATGACCAGATTAGACCAGTTAAGACCAGCTCATGACCCATTTATACCAATTTAGACCAGCTCATGACCAGATTAGACCAGCTCATGACCAGCTCATGACCCATTTATACCAGTTTAGACCAGCTCATGACCTGTTTAGACCAGCTAGTGACTGGTTTAGACCAGCTCATGACCAGATTAGACCAGCTAGTGACTGGTTTAGACCAGCTCATGACCAGATTAGACCAGCTAGTGACTGGTTTAGACCAGCTCATGACCAGTTTAGACCAACTCATGACACATTTATACCAGTTTAGACCACCTCTTGAACAGTTTAGACCAGCTCATGACCCATTTATATGAGTTTAGACCAGCTCATGGCCAGTTTAGACCAACTCATGACTAGTTTAGACCAACTCATGACCCATTTATACCAGTTTAGGACAGCTAATGACCCATTTAGACCAGCTCATGGCCAGTTTAGAGCAGCTAGTGACTTTTTTAGTCCAGCTCATGGCCGGTTTTGACCAGCTAGTGACTGGTTTAGACCAGCTCATGACTAGTTTAGACCAACTCATGATACATTTATACCAGTTTAGACCAGCTCATGACCAGTTTAGACCAATTCATGACACATTTATACCAGTTTAGACCAGCTCAGGGCCCATTTATACCAGTTTAGACCAGCTCATGACCTGTTTAGACCAGCTAGTGACTGGTTTAGACCAGCTCATGACCAGATTAGACCAGCCAGTGACTGGTTTAGACCAGCTCATGACCAGATTAGACCAGCTAGTGACTGGTTTAGACCAGCTCATGACCAGTTTAGACCAACTCATGACACATTTATACCAGTTTAGACCACCTCTTGAACAGTTTAGACCAGCTCATGACCCATTTATATGAGTTTAGACCAGCTCATGGCCAGTTTAGACCAACTCATGACTAGTTTAGACCAACTCATGACCCATTTATACCAGTTTAGGACAGCTAATGACCCATTTAGACCAGCTCATGGCCAGTTTAGAGCAGCTAGTGACTTTTTTAGACCAGCTCATGACCAGTTTAGACCAGCTCATGACCGGTTTTGACCAGCTAGTGACTGGTTTAGACCAGCTCATGACTAGTTTAGACCAACTCATGACACATTTATACCAGTTTAGACCAGCTCATGACCAGTTTAGACCAACTCATGACACATTTATACCAGTTTAGACCAGCTCAGGGCCCATTTATACCAGTTTAGACCAGCTCTTGAACTGTTTAGACCAACTCATGACCCATTTATATGAGTTTAGAACAGATCATGACCAGCCCGGTTGCATAAACCGTTAAGACTAGTCTTACAAGTTAGACATAACATTTTTTCTTTAAGACGGTTCATAATTTTTTTAAATCAGTTACATAAAAACATAGACTGGCCTAATTTGATACGAAAAGTAAGACTGAATGCCACTTGCCTAACTGCTAGTGGCTCATACTAGATCTTAAGACACTGTCTTAACATAATGGCTTAGTTTATGCAACTGGCCCAGCTCATGACCAGTTTAGACCAGCTAGTGACTGGTTTAGACCAGCTCATGACCGGATTAGACCAACTCATGACACATTTATACCAGTTTAGACCACCTCTTGAACAGTTTAGACCAGCTCATGACCCATTTATATGAGTTTAGACCAGCTCATGACCAGTTTAGACCAACTAATGACTAGTTTAGACCAACTCATGACCCATTTATACCAGTTTAGACCAGCTCATGACCAGATTAGACCAGCTCATGACCAGTTTAGACCACCTCATGACCCTTTTATACCAGTTTAGACCAGCTCATGACTGATTTTGACCAGCTAGTGACTGGTTTAGACCAGCTCATGACCAGTTTAGACCAACTCATGACACATTTATACCAGTTTAGACCAGCTCTTGAACTGTTTAGACCAACTCATGACCCATTTATATGAGTTTAGACCAGCTCATGACCAGTTTAGACCAACTCATGACACATTTATACCAGTTTAAACCAGCTCTTGAACTGTTTAGACCAACTCATGGCTAGTTTAGACGAGCTCATGGCCAGTTTAGACAAGCTCATGACCAGATTAGACCAGCTCATGACCAGTTTAGACCAGCTAGTGACTGGTTTAGACCAGCTCACGACCCATTTAGACCAACTCGTGACCCATTTATACCAGTTTAGACCAGCAATATAACCATTTAGAACATTTAATGCTGGTCTAAATTTGTCAGTTTTTTTTGCGGCAATTTGCTGCCTGAAGAGATATCCAGCTCATCTGTGGTGATGTGTGTTGCAGTAGCCCTGTCATATATCTGCCTATAACACTTTTTTGTTACCATTTTGGAAGGAGTAACATTTTCATATGTGGTTTCAACAACCAGATGCATTTACACTTGTCCAGTTTCATCTGGAATGGGTTTCAAACCATGTCCTGAAGTGGTTTGAGTGATTGGATTCTAAGTTCGTTAAGTTTGCATTTACACCTGTTTTTTTTTTTACGATTGGATAGCTATCCGATCAGACCAGGTGTAAACAGGCTCATTAACACAACATGTGATGGTCAGCAGCTATGCCACTCTTTTTAACAAGGAGATAAAATGCATGCCACATTTTGTTGGTTTATCAGGTTACATGTTCCTCCTTGTATATATTTTAGTTTCGTGGGTCTCTGTGCTGAATGTTAGATGTTGTTTTTAAACAGGTTTTTGCAGAAGGAGATGATCCAGTTAAAAGTCCTCTTGAAGGAATGTTTGAGGGTTCTTCTAGTGAGACAACGGTAAGAAACATGCATCCTCCCTCTCTATGAAACACTATCTATAAAAGTGGCAAAACACACAATACCACATAAACCCACTGCACCGAATCAGAGCTGCCCTGTTCAGAGAGATGCGCTCTGGGACAGATCTCTGGAGTGAGTTGGCAGCGGTGTGGGCGTATATTCATTCCTGGCGTTGGTGGAGATGTAGGCTTTCGCTCAGCCGGGCATGGAGGAACAGTAGATGGTTGTGCTATAATCCACTGACCTGGGCTGCAGATTAAAGTGCTGATGTCTCAATGTTCACTCAATGTTCCGATCCAATCTGACTTCTGACCTGTAATGCTGCCTGAATCATAATCATAAGCCGCGTTTCCACCGCAGGAACTTTTCCCAGGAACTAGGGACTTTGGGGTGGTACTCGGTGTGTTTCGACCGCAGGAACCAGGGTCTAAATGAAGTTCCGGGTAAATATTTCCACCTCCAAAAGGCCCTGCTCGCGAGGTAGTACTTTTTCAAAGTTCAGGAACTTTCGGGGGTGGGACTTTCGTGTGCTGAATATGCTGATTGGTTGAGCTCACGCAGCATTTTATTTCAACCGGCATTTTTAAAAGTCTTGCGAGGTTCGTTTTGCGTTCAGCAAATATCAGTCTTGCTCTTTCTGTCTGATGGCGCGCGTTCGTCTCAGCCATCTCACGGTCAATGTCCGTAATAGCTGATAATAACATACGTTGTCTTATTTTAAATCTAGCTTTACGAGCTTTCAGAATACACTTTAGTATCAGTGCTCGTCTCTTTTCCGCCGTTTTGTTAATTACATCTTTAGTAAACCAATACATAACCAGCAAAAACAGCGCTGCTTGCATCTCCTCCATACTTGTTAGTGTTGCAGACAATATCGCACAAAATTGATTACTGTCCGTCGGTGACTGGGAGGAACAGTCGCGCGCAGTCCCACGTCTCTGGACTCATTTGCCTAATCTTCACGGTACTTCAGACCGCAGTGGAAACGCAGACAGTAGCAGGTCGGGGGGGAAAAGTTCCTGTAAAAAAAGTTCCTGGTACAAATTGTTCCGGGTAATGTCGGTGGAAACGGGGCTATACACAGTCTAGTGGAGTCCTCGACGGGTCAGGGCTGTTTTAGCAGTAAAAGTAAATTTTGACAGCAAATTTTGATTTAATTTTGGTCATAGTCTTTTGACTAAAATGCCATTTAGTTTTAGTCATATTTTAGTCACCTGAATTGTTTTTAGTTTTAGTCTAGTTTTAGTCGACAAAATATCATAAGATTTTAGTCGACTAAATCTACAGTAGATTTAGTCTCCTAAAATCTAATGAGTTTAGTTAAATTGTAATACATTAAGCATTTAAGCATTACATAACCGACTGTCACTTGAACTGACATTTTGACATAATTTTGTTGACATGAAAAATACACGAAAGAGCTCAATTCACTTTTTTTGTCTGTTTTTTAAAAAAAACAGCTATATAGTTTTTATAACTTTGTATTTATGTTTTAGTCAGTAGGCTATATCAGGTTAAGCTAAAGCTTCATATAAGTTTGTCTATTTATTTATTTTTTATTTCAGTTAACATTTATTTAATTTCAAGTAATGAAGATTTTTTAAATGGTTTTAGTTAACTATTATGACCCTGATACTTTATTGAATATGTGTCAAATACTGGTCTTTCCTCCTGACTATAAATGAAATTAAATACAGTTTATTGTGTAACCAAAAACAAATATTTAATGCGTGACTTTGATTATAAACAAGCTCGAAATACACCGGGACTCTTATTTTGAAATGTCTGCGCCTCTGTTGCAGTTGCAGCTGCTCATTCAAGTTCAGATGAGATAAAATATGCATTGTTACAACCGTCTAAGACATATTACTATATAAACATCGTGAAGTAAACATTGTCATTATTCATCAGCATTAGTTCATAAACAATTGCATGGCATAAATGTGCGCTATATTGGGGATGCGTGAGGCTGTAGAACAGCGGTTAGATCAGCACGTTCAAATCAAATGTGCGCATCTGTTACACAGGATATCAGTTCTGACTGGATCTCTTCCCTAATCGTCCCTCCCTAACATTTTCGTCTCGTTTTTATTTGTTGACGAAAATGACAGTTGATTTTCGCCATAGTTTTTGTCATCCAACACTAGTTTTTATTTAGTTATCGTCTCGTTTTTGTCAGTGAAAAAAGGTCGTTGACGAAAATTATTCGTCATCGAAATTAACACTGGGACCAACACAATATTAGGAAGGTGGTTATAATGTTATGCCTGATCGGTGTACATGTGCACATTAACTGCATTGTATCAAATGATTGGTTTAAATAGTACACAGTAGTTAAAGACGCCTAATATAGTGGGACCATCTTATTTTAAGATAAGATTAAAATAATAAGAGGAGTTTTTAGAAATGATGAGATGAGAATGATCATCATTTCACATGATTAATAGCATCCCGTTCACAGCTGTGTCTTTCATTTATCACACTACAGAAAGACACCAAGACCCCAGTGAAAGGTCTGCCAAGACCCAGCACGGATCATGACATCTGGTCCAGGGACCACCTCACTCCATCATGGGTGCTGCTGCCAAACGACCAGCCCGTGTTAGCCATCATCCATCCCGGAGAGTCGGCCCTCGACATGCTGGAAACGATCTGCAAGGTAACGCCAAAATCTTTCTGGCGGGAGAAACTATCTCCGTTCTCTTTTAATGCCAGGTTTCTACATTCACAGAGTCGCTTCAGTCTTCGGGGAATTGAATATCAGTTTGAAGGTCACTGGTGGAGTGAACTCAGATGTTCCTCAAAGCGTCCCTCGGAGGGTTTTTAAAGACTCGAGCATGTGTGCCCGCCGTTAAAAGCATTTTATTCGCTTGCCTATTGCTTACAGAGCTGCGTGAAAACGTCCTGCATCCTGTCTGATATGAGCATTTGGACCTTTTTAGCGTGTGATTCCTGTCCATCTGGCCCACTGAGAAGAAGATACAGCCCAGTAACATGTCATCCATTAAATGTGTGTCTCCTTTCATCTCTCTCTGTGTCTCTCCAGGCTCACCAACTGGACGGCACCAAACACTACGTGCGGCTTAAGTTCCTCATCGAGACCCAAGTGCAGTTCTACATCCCCAAACCGGAGGAGGATATTTATGATCTGGTAGGTTTGGAGTTAAACTCGCTCTCCCACCCGCTGGTTAGATGCTCTCTCATTACTTTCATCCTGCTGGGACATCACACTTCATCCAAACACGCTTTCTCTTCCTCTCTCCCTCCTTCTCGATCTAATAGCATTTTTTTTCCTGCGGTATACAAAAGGAGATGTTTTGCTGATCCCATCACCTCTCCTTTTGGCCCAAAAAGCATGTCTGCTATTGAAATACTTTATGCTTTTGAAGCCTCTTCCCTTTGCACTGCATCCATCATCCTTTAACTTCTGTTCAGCGTCTGCATTTATTACGTTTCGAGTGTCCAGGTCAGACGCAATCGATCAAACAGGAACATAAAGTTCTTTTGCTTGAGAAATGTGATCTGTATTCTGTCACTCTCTGCCTTTGATACCGTCCCTCGTGTGCTGTTTATGCTCTTTGAATGTGGCGTATCACAGTTCTGTTTAGTGGAATATGAATGTGTCTTCTTCACAGCTGTATAAGGAAATCGAGCTGTGCTGTAAGATCAGGAAGGTGATCCAGTTTGATCGGGATGAGTCCTGCATGATCGGATACGGTGAGAGCCAGAAATGTGTTGTTATCTTCTTCATGAAATCATGACCTTCCTGTTTATACTGGGAACTTTAAAACGGTAACTGGAAATGATGGCCGTTCCCAGATATTATTTCTTTATTAAAATGTTTACATATAATGAAATGAACAGTAGTTTTGAAAAAGCTGTCTACTCGCATGAGCAGCTTAATATCTTGCAGTCGCCTCAAGCGGTTCACAGAATATATTAAATATAATGACTGAAAATGTTGATTTTACATGATTCTACATCCACAACGCTTGATGTCAATATTAGTCGTAGCAGTGTTATTTTAGTATTATTGTTATACTATTATAGTATTCATTAATATTTTGAATTATCTTTTATTTTATGCTTTTGTCACTTTGACACATTTTTATATTTCTATTTAGCTTTAAGTTATTTTAATTTTAAGTCATTCGTTGGCAGGGCAAAATTTTGAATTTTTCAATGCTTATTTTATTATTTAATTTTATTATTTAATTTTATTCAGTAATATTTTAAATTATCTTTTATTTTTATATTTTCAATTTTAATTCTAGTTTACATTTTTAGTATTTTTTTATGCTTTTGTCATTTTGACTAATTTTTATATTTCTATTTAGCTTTAAGTTATTTTAATTTTAAGTCATTTAGTTGCCAAGGCAACATTTTGAATTTTTCTATGCTTATTTTTATTTTATTTTATTTTATTCAGTAATATTTTAAATTAGCTTTTATGTTTTTATTTTCCATTTTAATTTTATTTTAAATATTTAGTAATTTTGTTGTGCTTTTTTCATTTTGACTAATTTTCATATTTCTATTTAGTTATTTTAATTTTAAGTCATTTAGTTGCCAAGGCAAAATTTTGAATTGTTCTAAACTTATTTTTTTTTTTTTTATTCAATAATATTTTGATTTAGCTTTTATTCTTACATTTTCAAATTTAATTTTAGTTTAAAGTTTTAGTAATTGTATGTGCTTTTTATATTTATATTTAGCTTTAATTAATTTAAATTTTAAATCAAATGTATTCTTGGCAAAAAAAAAATGTAATTATTTTTTTATTTAATTTTTATTATTATTATTTTTTATTTTATTTTATTATTTTATTTTATTTTTTTATTTTTTATTTTTTTATTTTATTTATTATTTTATTTTATTAGTTACCAAGGCAAAATTTGGTCTTTTAAGCTCTATTTCTCATCTAATATTTTTTTTATTATTATTCATTAATTAAAATTTTTTCATTTTATTTCAATAACCAAAAGCGATTTTTAATCATTTTAGTTTTACAATAACAACACTTCATCATAGGCGATATTAATTTTATTTTTGCAGTTTTTGTATTTAATTGTATTTATTACAAATTACTAAATGCACCCGTAATAAAATCTTTAAAAAAAAAATATTGATCATAAGCTGTAGGAAATCCTGAAGATAGTATGCTAATTTATACAAATACATGTCTATGGCGGTAGCATTTAAAGGGATAGTACACCAAAAAATGAAACTTATTTTATGTTCCTTAGAAGAACCAAAAATTCAAATGGCTTTAAAATGACATGATTGAGAGTAAATGATGACAGAATGTACACTTTTGTGTGAACAGATCTTTTAAATTTGACCTTGTAACTGAAAGGTTGTAGGTTCAAATGCTTCGAACGCTGATCCATGACTGTACTTGATCATTTCATGTCTCTGCCTGTCTCTCGCAGGTTTTTCTATCTCTGTGGTGGAGGAGGACAGCGTGCAGCAGCTCTATATCACTGACGTGAGAGCTGGAGGATTAGCATTCGCTAAAGGTTCATTAGTTCGTCTCACCTCCTAATTACGTTCTCTTTCTCTTTTTTACCCCTGTCTCTTGGTTTGTTCTTTTCTTTTTCTTTCTCACACGCACACACACACACACACACACACACCATCTCTCTCTGTCTGTTCAGCTACTTCTTAGGAATCAAGCTGCACGTAATTACTGTGATATCTGTGCTGTGCTCCTGGTGTTATGTAACATGTTGTCAGCTCTATGGGGTTTTGGAGAGCCAAAGATTGCAGATTTATCCTCAGCCTCTCTAAACTCTGAACAATGACAAAAGATGGAAGGAATCGGAGAGACGATTAAAGTCGGATTCACTGATGTGCCATACTTTAAGCTCACCTGCATGAAGAATGCAATGCATTAAAAGGAAACATATCATGCAAAGCAGGATTTTGTAGAGCATTTACCGCAGGCACTTTGCACAGAGAAACTTTAAAGGTACAGTAGCAAAAATGGCCCATTTAATTCTAAAATCAAAGTTTAGAGCGCTTTACATAAACAAAAAACATTTATTTTGAATCGAAGTGAACTATATCACAATATTAAATTAATTGTAGGTATATTTATGCTCATTTCGCTTACTCGCTTCACTAATGTCATAAGTGGATTTGAGGGTAAAATATAGAGTACGGCCCCTTTAAATGACCATCAAAGCAGGCTTATGGACACCCAGACACTGTCATCATGCTGAATGAGACCCTGGTCTCTCTGAGTGATGTCTGAGTGATCAGTGTGGCAGGATCAGGTCCGACTGGCTTATTGCTGACATTTCACATCGGCCAGAGAACTGGGTCAAACCCTCAAGCTGAAGGGAAGAGGCGAGGCAAATGGAAAAGCTAGAGACAATCTCTCTTTTTTTAATTGCATCTATTTATCTATTTTGATGCTGGCATATGAAATATGTTTTTATAAACTGTCGACCCAAAAAAACAAGCGTTTAAGGAGCCAAAAGTGGATACATGCAAGAAGACGTGAAGCTTCAGCAGGAAGAATGGGTACATTTTGGGATCCTGACACTCAGTATGCCTATGTGTGCAGTAAAAATTTTGTCTCTGTTAAGTCAAATATCCAAATGTTAGTTTTATAGATTATATTTCCTGTCGCTGATTACGTTCCCCTCCAGTGGGTGTAGTTCTCAGTGTAATATAACGCGCTCTGTCTCAATTGCCTGTATCCACTTTTTTTGTCCTTAAACGCTCGTTTTTTGGATCGACAGCTTATAAAAACTTCTGGGTTTTTTCGTTCTGGGTTGTTTAGCTTGTTTGCTGTACACATTGTCACATATCAGCTTTTTTGTTCTGTTTTTTGTTATAAGTCAAAAATGACAAGGAGGCTGCTTCACGCAATACAAAGTCAATGGAGACGGTTTGATAGTCCCCCAACAATGTGCAACAATGGTACATAATTTGCCACTAAAAGACAAGACTTGATTCTAATCACATATTATTTATTTCAATAATCCAAATGTATAAAAATAATTAACTTTAGAATAAGAAATTAAAGGGTTAGTTCACCCAAAAATGAAAATTCTGTCATTAATTACTCACCCTCATGTCGTTCGACACCCGTCAGACCTCCGTTCATCTTCGGAACACAAATGAAGATATTTTAGTGTAAAGCTGATGGCTGAGAAAGGCTTCAGTTAGGCCTCCATTGGCATTCAGTACATTTACACTCCCAAGACCCATAAAAGGCACTTAAAACGTTGTTATAAAGTCCATCTCACCACAGTGGCTCTACAATAATTTTACGATGCGACGACAATAGTTTTTGTGCGCAAAAAAAATCAAAATAACACCTTTATCCAGCTTGTTATTGTCTTCCGTGTGTGCCTCCACGACGCATGCGCGAGAATATGACGTAGCGCCAGCGTTCGGGAATCCATGAAATGCACACTTTAGCCCCATTTTGAGCACTACGCCGAGACCTAAAGCACGATCAATGTAGAATTCAACAGCTTAGATACGCGCGTCTTCCTCTGCTTGTAAATAAATCGCTTCTGGGTCATGTGTCCGAACGCCGCATCTGCGTCATATTCTCGCGCATATACAGTACAATAACAAGTTGGATAAAGTATCCGGTGTTATTTTGATTTTTTTTTTCGCACAAAAAAACTATTGTCGTCGCATCGTAAAATTATTGTAGAGTCACTGTGGTGAGATGGACTTTGTAACAACGTTTTAAGTGCCTTTCATGGATCTTGGAAGTGTAAATGTACTGAATGCCAATGGAGGCCTATCTGAAGCCTTTCTCAGCATCAGCTTTCAACTAAAATATCTTCATTTGTGTTCCGAAGATGAACGGAGGTCTTACGGGTGTCGAACGACATGAGGGTGAGTAATTAATGACAGGATTTTCATTTTTGGGTGAACTAACCCTTTAACAGCCATAAGCAGATATGAACAGGAGTGAAGAGTGAACACACTCTTGTGTGTGTGTGTGTGTGTGTGTGTGTGTGTGTGTGTGTGTGTGTGTGTGTGTGTGTGTGTGTGTGTGTGTGTGTGTGTGTGTGTGTGTGTGTGTGTGTGTGTGTGTGTGTGTGTGTGTGTGTGTGTGTGTGTGTGTGTGTGTGTGTGTGTGTGTGTGTGTGTGTGTGTGTGTGTGTGTGTGTGTGTGTGTGTGATCATGTTCGTTTCACATTGTATTTGTGCTCCAGTACCAGGCCTTCATTTGTGTATGAACATTTTCAGATTTATACTGGATTTATTGATTTTTCTGGACAAATTAATAATAAAAAAACATTTTTTTTTCACTTTTCCTATTCATTTTCAATGTGAGGTCACATTGCCCCCAAACACTAAGAATGGACTTTTTACTTATCTTTAGATACAACCGTATCAATCCCAGTTTTAAAGCTAATTCCTACTCCTGGCTCAATCTAAGCCCAGTCTGTGAATGCCAGTGAATGACATTAATTTCTGTCTTTAGGACTAAAAACTCCTGACGTTTAAGTTTTTGCTTCACAGTTCTGTATGTCCTTGGTTAAAACTTCTTTAATTCCTCCTTTGCTTTTCATTTTATTAACTGTATACAATCGTTTTACTCTTTCATCCATTTAGCATATCTCAAGAAACATCTATGATTGCAATAATTATTCCTGAAATATACCCGTATTAAAATGATTGCAGGTCTGAACGCAGGAGATGAGATTCTACAGCTGAACGGGAAGGACGCCCGCACTCTGACCTTCGCTGACATGAAGGTGGCGTTCGCTCAGGTCTCTCTCTCGCTCACCGTCAACACGCTGCCCCCTGTTGACCGCCGGCAGCTCTGCTACCTGCCGCCGAGGCGCTCTGACGCTGTGGACAGCCTCTACACGGACATCTTCTCTCAGAGTCAGGGTGAGGGGAGGGCAGGCCACTGCTGACCCGCTTAATTCATCGCTTTTTGTGTTTTGAAATGAACGCTTGAAAATAACTCTGCCACACTCAATGCAAACCTCACTTTTATACAATATAAACATCTTTCTAAGGGAGTCCTTGGTCTGAAAAAGTTTGATGTTAGATGTTACACTTTTATTGATTGCTGAAAGTGTTATCAGTTTAGCCCAAAAATTGTGACGTCCTAGTCATAGTTGGTTGTGTTTCCACAGAGGAGATTCTTG
>NC_137114.1:45366505-45614005 GCF_949357685.1 Gobio gobio
AGCTGCAGTTTACAATGCAGGATACAGTCACAGTTGTTTCATTAGACGGACGGGGTGATGGATGCGTTGAGATGATGGAACCAATCGGATTCCACACGACCTTCCATATTTACATACAGAAACTATTTTCAGAAACCTGAATTCCTTATTCATCTCATGTCAGAAAAGCACTGTTGAGTTGAGACCTTGGTAGTGAAGCAGGAAATTGATGCTGTTATTTGTCCACCTTACATGGTTCAGAACCAGTCTCTGTTCCTATAGTCTCCACGGCAGGTTCTGTGTCTCAGACTAAACGTCCTAAATGTGTGTTTCCCTCCGTGAGAGGAATAATGTCCTGCAGGGATACTCAAATTACTCAGGGGCCACTTTTATAAAAAATGAGCTGAAATGGTACTTGATTTTCTTACGTTATTTATATCACCTCGTTCAAGATAAGCAAGTGCTGTTCAGTTTTTAAATAGCCTTTTCAATTTTCCAGAGCAGAGTTGTCAATGCAATTGCATTCATAATAATCATAAATATTTCCAGTATGTTGGCTTCACAAATGCAAATATTTTGCATACTTATTATTCGCGTGTAAAATCATGAACAATTCTTTCTTGTACTAATTGTACTAAGTCCATTTTGTCTGTTTTCACTGTCAAGCTTTGCACATTTGCTGCTCTTCTCACATTTTTTTGTTGCTAAGTGCAGTTCACACAATTTGAATATGCTCCAAGCTGTTGCACCAATCGGCGATGACAGGATTTGCATATCCTGATGTTTCGCTGCTCGGTTATTCATGCGGAAATATGACTCGCGAAACATTTGTGGAATTAATCTGGTCGCTCTACCAATTAAATGCAATATATAAATATACGTTTTACACCCTGTCTGATCTGCAAACAACTGGCGCAGCATGATAAAACTAGATCTCTCACATTATAAGCCCGGACTTTGAGTGTCTCTGATGCAGAGTGAGTTGGATCTGGATCTGAAGGGTGTGCTGCTGTCAGGCCCAGGCAGAGAGATGCACTTTGGGTCAGCAGAGACAGTGGGACTCTGGGTCTCGCTGGGAGCTTGGAGAAGATTGCTTTTGGCATGCATAGACATGTGCCTGCCTCTTTGCATAGCACCATCTCTCTGGCCTTTATTATAGAGGAGGCAAGTTTCATTGAGGGCAGACGGGGAATGCAAAGGAATCCATAATCAGCTTTAGTGCGCACATACCGACACACACACACACACACACACATCATTTAATGCAGGATCTCTTTAATGAATTTAATGCCGGTTTGTTCATGCTCGGAATATATGAATGATTTTGACAGAGAGCGAGTTGACCTCTTGCTCTGCAATTCGAGTCTTAATAATTGTTCCATGTATATTTTTTAAATAAATGCAACTCGTTTGATATGTTTGTAATGTACTGACATTCATATTAAGTGTGACTGACTGAAGTGTCACTTTTCAAGCAGAACATTTCAGAAAAACAAACTGGTGAGGCTAAAAGTCATTGCAAAAATGACTCAGAGAAGTGTAAAATGTTTGTACTGAGAATAACTGCCACTTATCTTGACCATTTATTATGTAGTGTCAATGACATTTGCATTTGTAGCTATAGCACGTGTCCAAACACTTTTTGGGCCCCCTATATTTTGTATTTTAAACATTCTAAAATCACCTGACATTGTGAAAACTCGTGTTTTTAAAGGATCACGCCACTATTTTTGAAAAATGTTCAACTCCCTGTGCAAACAGGTTGTCTTAGCCTATTTTCAGGCGCTGTGTAATATCATTGCTTCACTGCACCCTTGGTACAGCAGCAAAGCTCCTTGATTATTATGCAGGAATGAGAGTATAGTTCCTAGCCATATCGGCCTAGAAAATCACAACTTTTCATTTTCCGTCGGTCTTAGTACATGATGTAACTATAGAAGAGTCAAGTTTTAAATAGGACAAATATCGAAACTCTTTGGACATTTTTGAGCGAGATGCTAACGGTCTAATCAGATTCAATGATCTATGCTAAGCTATGCTAAAAGTGCTACCGCCAGACCCAGAGATCGGCTGAATGGATTCAAAAACGTTAAAACTCAACTGTTTAAAGGGTTAGTTCACCCAAAAATGAAAATTAGCTCATGATTTACTCACCCTCAAGTCATTCTTCTTTCAGACGAATAAAATCTGAGTTATATTCAAAAAATTCTGGCTAATCCAAGCTTTATAATAGCAGTAATTGTTGCTCGGAATCGGAGTCATCACGCCGGAGACGGGTTTATTGAGGATGACATATCGATTTAACAATTATTAAATAGGAATATTCGAACAATCGGAGTCATCGCGCCGGAGAAGGGTTTATTGAGGATGACATATCGATTTAACAATTATTAAATAGGAATATTCGAACAATCAGAGTCATCACGCCGGAGACGGGTTTATTGAGGATGACATATCGATTTAACAATTATTAAATAGGAATATTCGAACAATCAGAGTCATCACGCCGGAGACGGGTTTATTGAGGATGACATCGATTTAACAATTATTAAATAGGAATATTCAAACAATCAGAGTCATCGCGTCGGAGACGGGTTTATTGAGGATGACATATCGATTTAACAATTATTAAATAGGAATATTCGAACAATCAGAGTCATCACGCCGGAGACGGGTTTATTGAGGATGACATCGATTTAACAATTATTAAATAGGAATATTCGAACAATCAGAGTCATCACGCCGGAGACGGGTTTATTGAGGATGACATATCGATTTAACAATTATTAAATAGGAATATTCGAACAATCAGAGTCATCACGCCGGAGACGGGTTTATTGAGGATGACATATCGATTTAACAATTATTAAATAGGAATATTCGAACAATCAGAGTCATCACGCCGGAGACGGGTTTATTGAGGATGACATATCGATTTAACAATTATTAAATAGGGATATTCAAACAATCAGAGTCATCGCGTCGGAGACGGGTTTTATTGAGGATGAGATATCGATTTAACAATTATTAAATAGGGATATTCAAACAATCGGAGTCATCACGCCGGAGACGGGTTTATTGAGGATGACATATTGATTTAAGAATTATTAAATAGGAATATTCGAACAATCAGAGTCATCACGCTGGAGACGGGTTTATTGAGGATGACATATTGATTTAACAATTATTAAATAGGAATATTCGAACAATCGGAGTCATCATGCCGGAGACGGGTTTATTGAGGATGACATATTGATTTAAGAATTATTAAATAGGAATATTCGAACAATCGGAGTCATCATGCCGGAGACGGGTTTATTGAGGATGACATATCGATTTAACAATTATTAAATAGGGATATTCAAACAATCAGAGTCATCGCGTCGGAGACGGGTTTATTGAGGATGAGATATCGATTTAACAATTATTAAATAGGGATATTCAAACAATCGGAGTCATCACGCCGGAGACGGGTTTATTGAGGATGACATATTGATTTAAGAATTATTAAATAGGAATATTCGAACAATCGGAGTCATCACGCCGGAGACGGGTTTATTGAGGATGCCGTGTTGGTGAGGCAATTCCAGGTGGCGTCTATTTCAGTAAGGCTTTATATAATGTAAACGAATGAGTTATAAAAAAATTCACCCCCTCACAGTTGTCATGAAGGGCAAAATTAGCCGTATAGACCAAGACTACAATTTGTCCCAGACTGTAAAATTTTTTTAATCTGCTTTAAAGTTGGGCATTTTAACATGAGGCTCAATGTGATTCTGCTCCCTTCTGGAGCCTTTCTCTAGTGGCCAGTCGATGAATTGCAGTTTAAGTCACTTCCGTATTGGCTTCAAGAGAAACTGCGGGAGGTTGCCGCTTGGTTATCGCCCAGCCTTACTTTAGGGTTCTTTTTCTTTTATTAGACAGACAAGTGATTACTGGAAAGTACTTGGGAGAGACTTGAACTTGACTTTTCTAGATGAGCACCACAGCTCAATGAATCAGCCATTAACCCTGGTGCCAAGGCTCTGACTTCATTGTTATGTTCAGCTACATCTGTCTAACCGGTTAACAGTCTCTCCACTACAGGATTCAGTCTTAATTGCGGAAACTTCCGTAACGTATCCATTGTTAAAGCAGCTGTCAACCTTTTCACTTCACAAATTCATGTGTGAATAATGGTACTTTAGTAGTGCTTCACTGTCTGGCGGGATATTATTCTGGAGAGAGGAATTTGGACTCAATTGTCTTCTTGTGCGAGGAACATTTACAGTCTTGATTTGACGTTCTCTGCTTGCTGATCTCCACATTAACAGGCAATTCGGCTTGCGGCGTGTGTGATTTGTTATATCAGGAGACGTCTTTGATGCTAAAAGTGTTCAGTAGAGGATTTGGCAAGTTCGGTCTTCAACGCCAGACATTTTTCTCATTCCCTTTCCCTTTTTGCTGGAAAGGATGATTCTCGTTTTCGTGTCGATTACTGTTCAAATGATTTCCTAATGTTTCTTCTGCTCAACAAGCCTGCGTTTATTTGATAAAAGTTTTACATTTTGACAAAGAGGTGCATTTTTTAGCGATAGTACAACAAAATAGGTACAATCATTCTGACGTGAGTTGAGCCTGTAGGGCTGAAGTGATTCGGCGCGTCTCTCTGTCGTGTTTAACGGCCCGCGCTCTACCATCACAGCATGTGTTTACGAACCGCAGCGAAGCCTGAATCACATGATCTGACGGCGCATTTCTCTCTGTGCTCTTTTAAGTCCCAGTGCATTCTGTTTATTTTCCCCTGCTGACTGTCTATCTCTCTCTCTCCGCACGGCGGTTCAGATGATCAATCTTTATGAAACAGACACTCACTCCAGTCCTATATCATAAATTATGCGACTTGCTGTTTAGTTGATTTGTTCATCTGAATGCACAACTACTGTGGTAGAAATGATTTGATTTTTATTTGTGAGAAAAGCATCCTTTACTTAGTTTTGTATTTTTTAGGGCTGGGGCTTTTATTAGCATGCTGACAGCTGTTAGACAGTTTGCACGTTAAAACCCTTCATCCCCTTTTAAGCGCTGCTTCGGTAGACAGACATACTCATGCAGATAGACAGTTTTGGCCTTTTGTGTCACAACTCAAAGTTGTCTATCATAAGCATAATATTTTGATATTATAATAATTTCAGTTACTCTCCAAATTAAAGTATAAACTGTTTAAAGACAGCATATTTCAAATGTGTGTTGTATTGTCATCTTTTTATGAATGAAGGCCAGTATCACTGATACTAAAGTCTCTATGAAACATTAATGACGTTACATTACAGTATAACTGAAAGCTCCCAATTTCAACATTTATTAGGCTTTAAAAAAACAACTTTTAATTTAAGTGAACTTAAAACAATCTTTACATAAACCCAAAATAATAAATGTTATATTTACCCATGGCCTTCCCTGTTAGACATATACACAAATGTAATAGTTATCAAACACCTTTCTTAAGTGCATAAATAATAAATGAAATACAGATTAATCATCATTAAAGCTACAATTTTCTCTGTTCCCGTTGTTCTTTGATGAACATTAATGACAGGCATCATCATCAGTGCTACTGTCACTTTAAGAACAGCCGCGGATCTCACGTGCTGTCCCGCGCATCTCATTTCCTCACAACTCTTTAAGTTCATTTAAGACGTTATTTAACTAATTTAAGACTCCTAATATGAGAAGAATACTCAAAAATCCTCTGTTTTATTGTTTGTTCAAGAGCAAAAGAGAACTCGATGTGAGCAGGAAACTGACGCGAGTCTATCTATGCGTCGAGTGTGTGTGTGTGTGTGTGTGTGTGTCCCTTGATTAGCTGACATGAGACGCAGGACAGACAGGACATTGGCATACAGCGCGCTCTCTTGTGTCTTGTCGCTTTGAAGCATTTACATGAATAGGAGCGTGATGATCATATAACGCTAAGCAAAAATGGATATAAAAACGGACGCTGCGTTATTTGCGTTAAATATTTTTAATGCGTTAAGCTGAAAAAATTAATCGCCCGCGTTAATTTGCCCAGCCCTAGTTTTAAGACGGCATGTCGAGTTAAAAATAGTTCAACTTTTAACAAAGCACCTCAAGACCCCTCTGTCAAGCTGGTTTTTGTACACCACCACACATCTGAAAGGCATCTGATAGTGGTCAGGTGAACCTGAATCCAGCCTGATTGTAATTGTGAGCCATTTTGTGCTTTTTGCACATTTAAAATGTCTGAAATGGTCTTAACAAGATACTGGTTTCCAGCTATTCCAGGCACTTTTTCAACAGCTTAAAGCCAGTTTATCCAGGCAGAGAGACCAGCAGATATCCGTTAAGATCATCAAACCAACTTAGGCTGGATGAAGTTGTTATTTTAATCTTGTTGGTACTGGATGGAAGTTCCCTTTGTGTAGGTGTGCGGCATTCGTGTGTTTGTTCTTCAGAAATGCACCTGATAGTGGTCAGGTGAAGCATTTGGCACACTTAACTGGAAACACTTTTTTGGATTGGACTGGATTTTCGAAGTCGTGATCTGATTGGTTGAATTCTGCAGGATGTCCGGTAGACGTGTATCGCTTTCTTTTAACGGTCTGCCTGGAAACAGATGCCGTGAGGGCCAAACACCCTCATGGAAGAAGAACGCCGTCATGTTTACAACTGTGACAATAAGCACTTATCAGGATCAACTAAACGCTGGATTGTCAAAAGTATGTGAAGTGTGTCAAGTTCGCGACTTAGACTCTTTAAAATACGTCCTAGAGTTTTACACACTGGTCTGTTATTGTAGGGACATCAACGTTTACATTTTCGCACCCCTAAACATGACGTGGAACAAATCGAACTGTGATTGGTTGCTTTACATGTCAGATGGCCTCTGGGCGGTCCTTGAAAGCCAATAAAAGCTCTAGACATCAGTCTGAAGGTCTAGCTACGCAAGACTAGGTGAACATGAAACCAGCCTAAATATTGAAATCCAAATCTGTTTATTTTCTTAATTCGGGTTGTATTGTGCGCGATTCATCGATGCTTGCTATTCCGAAGACTTTGTAATCCTTCATCAAAATGTAGTGCTTCATTCTTCCTCTACTTCTTCTGTTGACTTCTATTGGATAATGTTAACTACTAGCCAAATGAATTAGCCAGTTAGCTGCATTATGCTATCAGAGGGGATCTTTACTTCAGTGGTCATTGAAAACCTTTAACAATTTTATCCATTCTCGTGAAAGCGCAAAAGAAGTACACTAACCAGGCCCAGCGCCAGGACACACAACTTCACAGGGTTCGTTGTTTTAACCCTGCAGTGATTTGGTTGTTTTAACCCAGAGATTGGGTTGTTTTATCCCAGCGATCAGTTTTTTTTAACCCAGCGATTGGGTTGTTTTAACGCAGAGATTGGGTTGTTTTAACCCAGCGATTGGGTTGTTTTAACCCAGAGATTGGGTTGTTTTATTCCAGCGATCTGGTTGTTTTAACCCAGCGATCTGGTTGTTTTAACCCAGCGATTTGGTTGTTTTAACCCTGCGGTGATTGGGTTGTTTTAACCCAGCGATTTGGTTGTTTTAACCCAGAGATTGGGTTGTTTTATCCCAGCGATCTGTTTTTTTTAACCCAGCGATTGGGTTGTTTTAACGCAGAGATTGGGTTGTTTTAACCCAGCGATTGGGTTGTTTTATCCCAGCGATCTGGTTGTTTTAACCCAGAGATTGGGTTGTTTTATCCCAGTGATCTGTTTGTTTTAACCCAGCGATTTGGTTGTTTTAACCCAGCGATTTGGTTGTTTTAACCCAGCGATTGGGTTGTTTTAACCCTGCAGTGATTGGGTTGTTTTAACCCAGCGATTTGGTTGTTTTACCCCAGAGATTGGGTTGTTTTATCCCAGCGATCTTGTTGTCTTAACCCAGAGATTGGGTTGTTTTATCCCAGCGATCTGGTTGTTTTAACCCAGCGTTTTGGTTGTTTTAACCCAGCGATTTGGTTGTTTTAACCCTGCGGTGATTGGGTTGTTTTAACCCAGCGATTTGGTTGTTTTACCCCAGAGATTGGGTTGTTTTATCCCAGCGATCTTGTTGTTTTAACCCAGCGATTTGGATGTTTTAACCCAGAGATTGGGTTGTTTTAACCCAGCGGCAAATAGGTTGTTTTAACCCAGCGATTTGGTTGTTTTAACCCAGAGATTGGGTTGTTTTATCCCTGCGATCTGGTTGTTTTAACCCAGCGTTTTGGTTGTTTTAACCCAGCGATTTGGTTGTTTTAACCCTGCGGTTATTGGGTTGTTTTAACCCAGCGATTTGGTTGTTTTAACCCTGCGGTTATTGGGTTGTTTTAACCCAGTGATTTGGTTGTTTTAACCCAGAGATTGGGTTGTTTTATCTCAGCGATCTGGTTGTTTTATCCCAGCGATCTGGTTGTTTTAACCCAGCGATTGGGTTGTTTTAACCCAGAGATTGGGTTGTTTTAACCCAGAGATTGTGTTGTTTTAACCCAGCGATTGGGTTGTTTTAACCCAGAGATTGGGTTGTTTTATCCCAGCGATCTGGTTGTTTTAACCCAGCGATTTGGTTGTTTTAACCCAGAGATTGGGTTGTTTTATCCCAGCGATCTGGTTGTTTTAACCCAGCGATTTGGTTGTTTTAACCCAGAGATTGGGTTGTTTTAACCCAGCGATTTGGTTGTTTTAACCCAGAGATTGGGTTGTTTTAACTCAGCGATTGGGTTGTTTTATCCCAGCGGCAAATGGGTTTTTATCCCAGAGATTGGGTTGTTTTAACTCAGCGATAGGGTTGTTTTAACTCAGAGATTGGGTTGTTTTAATCCAGTGATTGGGTCGTTTTAACTCAGAGATTGGGTTGTTTTAATCCAGTGATTGGGTTGTTTTAATCCAGCGATTGGGTTTTTTTATCCCAGTGATCGGGTTGTTCTAACCCAGCGATTTGGTTGTTTTAACCCAGTGGAGATTGGGTTGTTTTAACCCAGCGATTGGGTTGTTTTATCCCAGCGATCGGGTTGTTTTAACCCAGCGATTTGGTTGTTTTAACCCAGTGGAGATTGGGTTGTTTTAACCCAGCGATTGGGTGTTTTAACCCAGAGATTGGGTTGTTTTAACCCAGAGATTTGGTTGTTTTAACCCAGCGATTGGGTTGTTTTAACCCAGCGATTGGGTTGTTTTAACCCAGAGATTGGGTTGTTTTAACCCAGCGATCGGGTTGTTTTAACCCAGCGATTGGGTTGTTTTAACCCAGAGATTGGGTTGTTTTAACCCAGCGATCGGGTTGTTTTAACCCAGCGATTGGGTTGTTTTAACCCAGAGATTGGGTTGTTTTAACCCAGCGATTGGGTTGTTTTAACCCAGCGATCGGGTTGTTTTAACCTAGAGATTGGCGTTTTAACCTGGAGATGGCGATTGGGTTGTTTTAAGCAAACAGGGATTTCAATGTGGGGGCCAAACCCCTCCTCTGACGCTGGGCCTGACGCTAACTTTCTGATCTATTATGTCAAATAATAGGTATATAATAGGTATTTCAAGTAATAGGTAATATATTTTCTTTTGTTTATTAGGTACTCAGGTAAGAACTATAATTTACTTAAACTTTATGATGATTAATTAAACTAGTCTTTCAGACAACCCATCAACTGCTAGATTTAAAATGAGTAGTTTTGCATCCCTAACTTAGGGCTCTCTCTCTTTCTCTCAATCTCACTGCGTTGGTATTCTTGTCCGGTTGAACTTGCCCAGCCACTATGAACAATAATAACAACAACCAAGGAGATTCCTTCCACTTCCGCTTCCTTTTCCTCTTCCTCTTCCTCTTTCCGTTCACCCTTGATTGTTTTTGCGTGCTGGGTATCTTAACTCATGGAGCTCAGTGTTTGCTCAGCATGCCAGGAAGAAAGAGAGAGCGAGAAGATAAATGAGGTGGTGTCGCATCAGAACGGGCGGGTGAATACAGAGTTGGACGAGCAGAGAGGAGGTGGGCGAACGACAGGGAGAGAGAGAGAGAGAGAGGAGAAAAGCGACTGGCTCCATCTCTCTCTCTCTCTGTTCTATTTGTCATAAGCGGAGGGATGTTGTCGGGTGCTGCAGCAGTGAATCTGTGATTTCTGAGGCGTTTCCTGTAACTGATCCAGCATCAGTGACAGTGGGCCGGCGCGTTTCTCCCTGAGGCTGTTTCTACTGATCCTGAGTCAGTCATGTCTGTGCTCAAACGCAACAGACACAGCAAACGCTCTTCGGACTCCATCTATGACCTGCTGCACCTGGTGAGAGCGCTTTAATTCCTGTGGGTTTTCTTAAATCACGCTAGTTAGTTGTTATTTTTTTTAAATCCTGAGCTGGGGGATATTAATGCTTTGGGTTTCTGCGCAGATTTGTGTTTTGTGAATTGTTGCTATCAGATGTTTGCGTTCACTAGTAAAAAGTGCCTTAATTTTACATGATAGTACCATGGTGTTCTTTTAAATACCTCAGAGTACCATGTAAATATATATTTATATGCATAACGTCATATATCAAAGTACCATCTTATACTATGATTGTACTGGCTTTTACTTGCTAGTCTGTGATTTATTTCATAGAATCCAATCGGATTGTGTTCATGAGCAATTTTGTGCTTTTTGCATGCTGGGAAAAAGAGTTTAAACCAGCCTAAAGTGGTCTTAAAAGGATCCCAAACTGGTTTCTAGCTAGTTTTTAGTTTTTTTCTGAAGGATTTTGGGTACTTTTTAATCATTAAAGAAGCAGTTTATCTTTATCTTTACGTTGTTATTTTAAGCAGGGTGTGGTGATCTTGTTGGGACTTCATGGAGGGAAGTTCACTGGAAGTGTGGATTTCCTGTTTGTGTTGGTGCGCAGCATGCGTGTGTTTGTTTCTTCACAGTATGCAACCTTTTCTACTCATAATAAGATCAATAATTCCAGTGTAAAAATGGCCTTTCGCACTGAGTGCAATTAAGCAACACGAATGTACGTTGCGATGACGCTCTTGAATCAAAACAATAGATCCCTGTGGAGCTATTCACATCGGCGAAATCAATCACAGCGCGACAATGCGGGATTTTTTTTTCCCCTGTCGCCCTGCGATAAAACGAGCCGTCCAATTAGATTTGAGCTTACTGGAGCCGCTGCTGTTGCACAAAAGTGTGAGAGTGGTGGCGCTGTTTTGAAAACCTGTGTAAACACCGAAGAAAAGTATTCCGGAAGAGAGAAGAGAACGGATGTTTGAGTTATCATTGGTGTCTGAGAACAGATTTATTCTTGCATGTTCTTAATATAGATTATCATTTCTATTGATATTCTGCAGAATTTTGCCATCTGAAGAGCTTGAAACACTGCAAAAAAATTATATGATTAATAAGTTAACTTATGTTTTTACATTGCTTTTTAACTTTTAAGATTCAACTCAAGTTATACAAGATTTAAGTTGAAATTACTTAAACATCCAAGTTGATTGTACGTAAACATTTAAGGCAGCAACTTTTTTACAGTGCGTGTCTGTTATGAGTCAGAGAGCTCATTTGCTCTAGAGCTGTCAATCATATCATGTGATCATAACTTCTTGTTTCTCATTCTGAGTTCTGCACATAAACAACAGAGGGAAATGTTTTTTACATGAAGCCAAATAAATATATGATTATGGCAATATACACCGATCAGGCATAACATTATGACCTAATATTGTGTTGGTCCTACTTTTGCTGCCAAAACAGCCCTGACCCGTCGAGGCATGGACTCCACTGGACCCCTGAAGGTGTGCTGTGGTATCTGGCACCAAGATGTTAGCAGCAGATCCTTTAAGCCCTGTAAGTTGCGAGGTGGGGCATCCATGAATCGGACTTGTTTGTTCAGCACATCCCACAGATGCTCGATTGGATTGAGATCTGGGGAATTTGGAGGCCAGGTCAACACCTCAAACTCGTTGTTGTGCTCCTCAAACCATTCCTGAACCATTTTTGCTTTGTGTCAGGCGCATTATCTGCTGAACGAGGCCACAGCCACCAGGGAATATTGTTTGGGTGTACATGATCTGCAACAATGCTTAGGTTGGTGGTACGTGTCAAAGTAACATCCACATGGATGGCAGGACCCAAGGTTTCCCAGCAGGACATTGCCCAAAGCATCACTGCCTCTGCCACCATGGGGCCAGCCTTCGCTCCACACGTGCATCAATGAGCCTTGGCTGTCCATGACCCTGTCTCCGGTTCTCCACTGTTCCTTCCTTGGGCCACTTTTGATAGAGACTGACCACTGCAGACCGGGAACAGCCCACAAGAGCTGCAGTTTTGGAGATGCTCTGACCCAGTCGTCTAGCCATCACAATTTGGCCCTTGTCAAACTCGCTCAAATCCTTACGCTTGCCCATTTTTCCTGCTTCTAACACATCAACTTTGAGGACAAAATGTTCACTAACAGGTGCCGTGATGAAGAGATAATCAGTGTTATTCATTTCAGCTGTTTTTCATGCGGCTTGGTATTTTAATAACAATAAAGAATGAGAAATGAATACATGAGAAATGTAGTCGTCCCAACGTCTGCCCATTATTGAATCAAAAACCACTTTAGATCGCAGTCGGAAGTTATGACACACACTCAATGACGGTTTCTGAAACTTTATTTACCTTCATTTACAGGTGCATGTTGTGCAGTGGACGAGGTTAAAGCCAAATGGGAAAACCTATGAGATCCATACATGAGGAAAACTCTTGGTTAGCTCCACCAGTCGCGCAGGTGCGAATTAGCTGAAGGCAGTCAATCGTTTCGCATTCAGCGTGAAAGCTCGGTTTTAAAGGGACTTCTCACAAAAGACAATACACTTGCAAAATTTGGCTAATGTGAAAGCACTTTTAGGGTTAGGGTTTTGTCCTATCAAAGTGTGAGTGCTACCTTTTAGCGAGCGCAACTAACAAGTGTGTTTTCATTTCAAAGCAGTGACATTGGCATTTTCCCAGCAGTTAATGTGTTTTATTATGTTGTGCGCTGGACGTGTGGGGTGTCATATTTTCTCTCATGCTGTTCTGAGACTCAAGGACGTTGGGGAAAAACACTGCAATTCATCCTTTGTGTGTCCTTGTGTGGGCAGTCGAGGACCGCTAAGACTCTCCGCTAATGAACACGGAAAGCAGCTTTCACACGTTTAAAAAAAAAACTGCCAGCCAAAACAAGCACCTGTAGTCTGCTAAGTAAATAAAAGTAGCTGAAAGTCACTATTAGCGTGTTCTGTTTGCACAGTGATGGCTAATGATGACCTAAAATGTCCTCTTTTACAACTTTTTCAAGAGGACATTCTGGGAGACCCGTCTGTGTCGTCATGCGTTGCTTCTTCAGAGCGTTTGTTTATGTCTCTTCTCCTTTTTAGTTGACATTTGCTGCGGTTTTAGACAAGCGGTTGTCTGTATGTGCATGAACACTAGCCTTGATCTTCCTCTTCAAATAATCTGTTATGTCTTTCTTTTTAAAAAGCCTCAGATGTGACATGGTGTTGGTGGATGTAGGAAAGGGCTGCTGGTTCCTGGTTTCCTAATGTACTTGTCTCTGACTGTGCCGTTTCGGAGAATGATTGAGAAATGCGGTGGAAAGCTGACAGCTGCTGCATCTGAAAGCGTGTGAATTTGTCTCCGTTATAACGGGATCACAAACATCTTGACAGTTCTCTCGGCGCTTGTACGCCGTGGTTGTGGCAGCTGATGATGTTTTAGCTAATGACTAAAGTGACAGGTGAAGCCCGACGCCCCTCGGAGATTAAATTCTGCGTCTCTGATTTAGGAACTGATTTATTTGTTTACACACAAACCGAGAGACAACGTGAATCCAATATTCCCCGACACCCCAGAGGAATTATTTTGAAGCGCTTCTTTTTTAATAACGCATAAAAAAATGCTCCTACTACCTGACAGTTGTGAGTAAAATTGGTGCCCTGAGAAATCACACCTGATATGAGCTTTGTGAACAGCATAAACAGCCCATGGCCAATCAGAAATGCTTTATTTACAAGCGTTTAGATTTGCTGATATGGACAGAGAGCATGCAGTTGAAGACGATATGTGATCTAATCGAGTGGTTGTGTGGAAGTGACGGAATGTGCTAAATGGCGGAAATCACTTCCAGCTCCTTTAAAGCAATTAAGTCAGATTGACTTTATTGTGTGAATTTCCATTGGCTGTCTGTGCATTGTGTTGCTGCTCAATTGCATGTGTTGAAACTCAACTTTGTTGCATGCACCAACGAGCACATTCAGGGATGATTCGGTACGTTTCGGTCTCTTCTGGTGAGATGGTGGTCCAGTGGGTTAAACCATGGAACTGATACGCAGAAGGTTGCTGGTTCGATCCCAGCGGTCACCACCAGTGTGTCCTTGAGCAAGGCACTTTACTCCATGTTGCTCCAGGGGGATTGTCCTTGTACGAAGGGCACTGTAAGTCACTTTGGATAAAAGCGTCTGCCAAATGCGTAAATGTAAATGTTTGAATTTTAATGATTCCGATTCTGCTTATCTTTTCCGATTCTTAGCAATTCCTAATTTCGATTCCAATAAGGTAAAAAAAAAACTTAATTCACGTTAGTTTAAAGTCTTTCTGCAAAACATTTCATGCCTATGCTTTAAAAATACCATAGAAAAAACGACTAGCCTAACTAATATACATTTCAAGCATTATTAAAGACAAGTAAAACACTCAGTAATTAACAAACAAATAAAACAGTAAATACAACTGAGCAAAGATACGATTGAAATAAACAGTGTTTTAAGATTTTCAGGTACAGAAACGAATCATATGTAAAATAACACTGCACTTTATAAAAATATACATTACAAATATAGTTACAAAAGTTACTCAGTCAAGAACAGCGAGTGAATTTTCTCTTTGTCTTTTGTTGTTTGATTAACGTTATTATCGAAATGGACGCAGGAATTTTAGGCTGCTGTCGCTTTAAGAGCTGCACGGATCCAATGTATTGTTACACATGCGTTTTCTTTGTCAACTGTTTACGTTCACTTAAGACAAAAACCGCTGTGTTTATGAGGATATTTTGACATATTTTTGTGTGTATTAGGGGTTAGTCGCGAATGACGCCAATGAACAAATAACCCTGAACCTTGTAGTGTTGTCAAAAATATCGATATTTCGATATTTATCGATACTGAAATATCTGAAACGATACGATACTCATTTTCTACAGTACTGATATCAGCTGCGCTCTCCTCTCCAACTGACAGCGAGTTGACACACACCACCTCCTCTCATTCAGTCCGGTTAACCCTCTGCACACGGCGAACACGTGTTCTGCTAGATTTTTCGTTAGTATTGGTGTGACCGGTCTGAATTTCGCGTGGGATTGCACATAACGTTAATTTGGCTCATTCTCGCAGATTTCGCTCTCGCATCTGAAGCGCACACACACATAGGCCTACCGTAATAAAGCCGCCTCTGACATACAAGTGCAAAAATGAGCACCTTTTTCCAGCTTATTTATGGTCAAATACATTCAAAAAATGTCTCAATGGCCATCTTGGTGAGTATTAACGTAAACACAGTCATAACCAGTTCAGGAAGAATGTGTAACAGGAACAGTATTTGGGATCCATGCTTGCGTCAGGTCTTAAAGGGACAGCAGTTATTTATTATTCAAACTACAAAAAGACAAACGATCACTTACTGCTCTTGACTGATTAACTTGTGTAACTTTAATGGATTAATCTGTATTTAATTTTTTACAACTTTTTGGTGGTTTAATTCAGTTTCTTACCTGAATACTGTTAGACCTACCTGAAAAAATAAAGGATTCCATTTCATTTGTATCTTTATTCTATTGTATATATTTGTGCTATTGTTTGTAATTTGTTTATTTGTTCTTATTTTATTACTGTTTACTCGTCTTTTTAAATTCAATTTGAAATCAAGCTTCCTTTTTCTGTATGTAAGCTATTGCAACACAATTAGTTAGCAAATATTTGATAATTGTAATGGTAATTGATCAACATTTATATATGAGAAAAAGCTTAAAAGCTTTATCATATAAAGGGATCTCTTCAAAATACATTTTTAATTGCCTAGACTTTCAATAGACGGACAAAAAAAATAAATTATATTAAAAATATCTATTTGACAGTAAATGCAGCGTTTTTTCCCTGTGGTATCGAAAATGGTATCGAATATCGATACTTTTTTAGGTATCGTATCGAAGTTAGAGATTCCAGTATCGTGACAACACTAGAACCTTGAGCTGAGACGCGAACACAGGTTTTCTTGTGCACAGGACAGCTATGGCATATGCCACAGCGCTGCCCATCAGTTCTTTTGTCTTCGGGTCATTATATTTCTCACAGATTTCTACTCGTTCTGAATCAGATACAGATAAAGTAGCACAATAAATATTACATATATGAAATTGAATGCATCAGTGAGAGAGCGATTGCGAGTGAATTAATTCTACCTGCCAGCGTCTCTCTAATAGTGAAGCTGTGAGTTTTAATTACTAAGAAATATATGCTACAACTTTTCAATTTCTAAGCTATTTTACTGATAAATCACAGAACTTTGTTGACAATACATTTCAGCACTTCTGAATGATTTTGTGTGAGCCACGCGCTATCTCTGCGTGATGTGCGAGCTATGTGTGAGCATCAATTTTGAGCATCCAGATGGAATAATCAAACATATCTTGTGGAGAGCTCTTTGAGTATGCATTTATTTGTCATTTTAACCATTGAAAACGTGCGTGCGTGTCAGGGAATGGCTTATCCTGTTGCGCCCTCTATAGGCCAGCGACTAGTCAACGTCAAGTTTCCAGCGTCATGGCAGAGCATTAAAGTCGACTAGTCTGTGCAACCCCTAGTGTGTATTTGTCCGTTCAAGTGCAATAAGACGCAGAAGAGAGCTCAGGTCAGTATTGTGCACTATACAGTATGAGAAGCGGCTTTCTGTGCGCTCATTTTGGATGTGTGTGCAGAAAACAGCGTGCAGGTGTTCTTGCGCTTGAATGGTTTAAAGTCATAATAAACTGCACACTAAGGAATCGATAAGGTTTAACAAGTATCCGATTCCTGACTTTAAGTGTCCGATTCCAGAATTGGAATCAATTTGCAACCCTAGACACTTAGTAATGAGATATCCTGCTGCTTTCTTCTCGGAGTTATGTCCAAGTTCATGCATATTTTCCTCTGTATGTTAGCTAAAAAAAGCACATAAAGTTTGGTGATGTAAAAGGAAACTCTTCAGCCTCGACAGAAAGAGTAAAAGAGAGTGGGAGAATCAAAGATGGATGGATTTATAGATGGATGGATGGGCAATATGACCAAAATATTTGAATGATGTTATATCACATGTATATGTATGTATATGTTTTATGTATTTATTTATTATTACTAGTTATATATTTAGTTGTTAAGTAGTTATATTTAGTAGTTTTTATATTTTGTATTAATTATTAAATTTTTATGTAATTTATTTATGTATTTATTTGTATTTAATTTGTTATATTTAATTAGTTACTTTTTATATTTTGTATTAATTAATTCATTTATTTTTATGTAATTTATTTATGTGTATAATACATGTTTATTGCTTCATGCTTTGGCAACATTGTGCTCCTCTACACATTCAAAACTCATCTGAATTTAATTTTGTTCAATTAGTATCAAAATATAGTTATTTTTTCTGGAAACTGTAAAAATAATATATTATTTTGATATATGAAATAATAATGTGGTAATGCCTATTGTTAGATAATCCACTGAATGAAATGAAAGGCACTCTGTGTCATTTGATTTTCAATTTTCTCTAATTATTGGAAACTTCAACATCAGAAAGATCAGATTATTCATAACAAATGAATGAGTCTGGCATCAGTGCAAAAACAACTTCACTTTATGAAGTGCTTGAGTTGAAAACAAACGACTATCATTATAAAATATCTCTATATTCTGATTGGATGAACTTCATTGCATTGCAAAATCGGCATATGTATTTCATATATAAGTTCTTGATTAATGCTTTCTTCATGTTTGGGACAATATCTTGTTTTTCATTTTTCCATTACTCCATGTTTCTCATGTACAAATAAAGTAGTTGTCCTGCCTATAATCCATATATATCTTCCGTAGTATAAACAATGTAGCAAAATATCTATCCTAGTAGATGGATGGTACTTTCTCTCGGCCCGTTAGTGTTACTGTGAGAATGACAGCCCATGTGCCATCACAGGCGTTCCCATAGCAACCTCATCCATGGACAGGTGTTTGTGTTTTGGTTGCCGTTCAGGCGAAATGAAGACATTTCAGAAGAGCAGAGAGAGAGGGAGGGAGGGAGAGAGAGACTAGATGGAGAGCCAAAAAGATGGAGTGATGGAGAGAGGAGAGAGTTTCTGAAAATAGAGCAAATGAGCGCTAATGATTTTTATAGCGTTCTGACAGGCATCTGAGCGGCAGGATCCAGCTGCAGGTGCTGCGAGTGTGTGTGTGTGTGTGTGTCCTAATAACAGTGCAGGACTGTGAGATGTCTCACTCATCATGACTGTCTTTCTCTCTCTGTAGAGTACCGAGCAGGTCGCAGCTTTCTGCCGCAGTCTACACGAAATGAATCCCTCGTCCGAGGTCGTCTCTCCCTCATCCGGCCCGGAGGCTTCCTCGCTGCCTCCGAGCAACGCCACCCCGCGCCAGCTGTCCGATGCCGACAAACTCCGCAAAGTCATCTGCGAACTGGTGGAGACGGAGCGCACCTACGTCAAAGTCAGTACCTCTGTGTGTGTCTGTGTGTGGATGTGTATAGTCAGATATACTCGTCTATATGTTTGACTTTGAGAAGTTTGTGCCCTTCATCGAGCTCTCATTGTGACAGGCCTGTAGGGGAAAAACTGTGCCCTTGGTTTGCCTTTTTCATCACCCACTCCTTCTTTGGCTGTTTTTGGAATGGTATACTGCGTAGTACATACTGCACACTGCCTACTATTATTTAAAAATAGCATAGCGAGTGCTACAGTAATGTCATGTGACCTCAGTATTCTATCCAGTGTGCTTTATTTTGTTTACCTAAGCAATTAGTATGGAACAGCTGTGCTATATTATGAACATACACAGTCAGGGCTTGACATTAACTGTTTTTCTCATCAGTCACTGTGGCTAGTGGTTTTCCAAGTTACTAGCCACTCAGCATTTTCACTGGCCACAATTTTGACATCGATACCATGTGGAAAATCTGCCATATAGATATTTTTAATATCATCTCATAATTTGGCAGCAGATTTATTAGGCTGCTGTCACTTTAAGACCTGACGCACGGATCCATTATAGTGTTACACATGCCTTTTCTTTCTCAACTGTTTACGTTCACTTAAAAGAACTGACTGTTTATGTGAATACTCGCCAAGATCGGCATTTTGACATTATTTTGTGTTATTTTGTATTTGGCTGTTTAAGCGCAGTAAGCAGCGAAAAAGTTTGTGTGCAGCGAGAGAGAAAGCGCAGCTGGTATCGTGTACTGGCCGTGTTTCAGATATTTGAGTATCGATATGAGAAAATATATTTTTGACAACTCTATAATGTCGTTTAGTTTATTAATTTTGAGTGTTAAACTTAAATGTATGAGGCTTCCAGTTATTTTAGCTGTGCAAAAACAGTCCATTATGCTTAATATTGCGAGTTGGTATTTCTTATGCTGTTATTTTAATGCATTATCATAATCATGAACACACTGGTTTGTAGCGCAACTAGTTTTACCGTTAAGTGCACTTTAATATTCTTCTCGTTATTAACCTATAGCGTCTAATGAATCGGAAGTCATGCACATTCACAGAAAATAGTGTTTAGAGTGTTATTCTATGAATGAGCTGTTCCTGTATTGCTTTTAAGACAGCAGGATTGCTGTATGGATCGGATCCTTTTAAGACTGGGACTGTCCATTTTTTATTATGGCACTTTTTTGGCAAATGTCTGTGCACAAAGACGATTGCATACTGTAAAAGGAGTAGCATGGTAGTATGCCATTCAGAGCACAGACATCTTTCTCTATGGCAGATACATTACAGACAGCGATTCTCACTGTATAGCTCATATTTGCTTGCTGTGTCGAGCTTAACGACAGAGACATGACAGTTTTTCCCGTCTGTCTGAGGATGGCTGAGATTAGATGAGATCCTGTCCGTCGCTGGGAATGTTTGCGCTGTGTTCGGATTCGTCTGCCTGTTTGAGCAGAGAACTAAATCAACAGTCCCAATAAAGCACTCCAGCAGAAATGAAACCTGATATTTGTGTGTGTGTGTGTGTGTGTGTGTGTGTGTGTGTGTGTGTGTGTGTGTGTGTGTGTGTGTGTGTGTGTGTGTGTGTGTGTGTGTGTGTGTGTGTGTGTGTGTGTGTGTGTGTGTGTGTGTGTGTGTGTGTGTGTGTGTGTGTGTGTGTGTGTGTGTGTGTGTGTGTGTGTGTGTGTGTGTGTGTGTGTGTGCATTCATTTATTTAAAGGTATTTATGTATATTTGCCTTTTAATGGTGATTTTTTTTTTGACCAAACAGCCACTACCTAGCATGATTTTTAAATATTTCTTTCATGTAAAATTCAGTAAAAACGTAGCGCTGCACGATTAATCATTAAAATATCACAATCTCAATTCAAACACCCCCGCAATCTTATTCCTAAATGTCAACAATTCACCTGTGTCTATTAAACGTTTCACAAAATCATTCAAATCTGTGTCGGCGTTGCCGCTGATCCAGAGAAAGCAGTTATCATGAAACAGCTTCAGTCTTTCAACCATGTATCATTATTTCTGTTACAAATATTAATATTATCACAGAGGTACTGAGATATATACAATGTTTATAGTTCAGATATAATAACTGATGTCTACCGAAGCGATCAAAATAGAGCCAATCACCTTTTGAAATTCATTTGATGCTGTAAATAATGATTATATCAATTACATCATTACACCAGTAGGTGGCGACAAGCGACTGTTAAAAATGTGTGTTTATCATTGAATTATTTGTTCAAATCGCTGATCCATCCAGTAATGAACTAGTGAAGTATTTATGAGTAATTGAATCATTCATTCAAACAATTTTTTTTACAAAGAATTCATTCAAATAAAATTTTAAAATAACAGTTTTTAAAATGACTGCAGCAATTAATGTTGTTCGAAGCTGTAGTAAATTACTTTATTTTATTTAGTTGTCTTTTCCGAACAGACAACTAAAGTTTATTTAGTGATGCCAGTAACGCGTTACTCTAATCTGACTACTTTTTTCCAGTAACGAGTAATCTAACGCGTTACTTTTCCAAACCAGTAATCAGATTAAAGTAATTTATCCAAGTCACTGTGAGTTACTATTTTAGTCATTTTCCTTAGTAAAAATACATATTTTTGCTTTCTTCTTGTGTCTCGGGGAGAATATTTATATTAAGTGAAGTCAAGAAAGACTGTCTTTATTACATTTTTTTTTTTTTTCAGGAAATGTTTTTAAATTTTTTAACTTAAAATGTCAGGAGATACATTGTTGACGTTACTGTTAAAAATGCACTTCCAATAAAATGAGTGTTGGCAAAAACGGTTGTCATTTCTATGTTGAGGCGGCAGGGGTGTTGTCGGCAACTGCTGAATGTAACTAATAAAGTAACTTGTAATCTAACTGAGTTACTTTTAAAATCAAGTAATCTGTAAAGTAACTAAGTTACTTTTTAAAGGAGTAATCAGTAATCAGATTACTTTTTCAAAGTAACTGTGGCAACACTGGTTCCGAATCGTGATCTCTGTTTGAAACAAAACAATCGTGATTCTCAATTTATCCACAATCGTGCAGCTCTAGTAAGAATGTTGTACGAAATCATTTCTATTTTAACAATAATTATTTTTATTTGGATTAATATAACAATGCATCCTTATAAACATTACCATGTACTGCATGTATGTTTTACTAAAACAATTAAAAATTTGTCATCAAGAACGATAACTACAGCGATAACTATATTAGCATCCACACCAGCGGACGATATCGCTGTTTATTCTAATCGCGCTCTGCCGTTTTATAGTCTGTAGCTTTATAGCTCGAGCTCTTTAAAGCAGGATGGATTCTGATTGGCTGTCAATTATTTTATCAGCTGGAAACAATCATTCTGAAAGTCGATCCAATGATAATGTTTCTCAGTGCAGTTATTGTTATAGTTGTGGATTCTGCGATTCTTTTATATTATTATAAAATTATTTTTAGAACTATATCTAGTGTTGTAGTCAAGACCAGCTAATCCGAGACAAAGTTGAGTCCAAGACCAATGTCTGTTGAGACCAGGACAAGACCAAGACTTTGAGGGGTTGAGACCAAGACAAGACCAAGACTTTGAGGGGTTGAGATCAAGACAAGACCAAGACTTTGAGGGGTTGAGACCAAGACAAGACCAAGACTCTGAGGGGTTGAGACCAAGACAAGACCTAGACTCTGAGGGGTTGAGACCAAGACAAGACCAAGACTTTGAGGGGTTGAGACCAAGACAAGACCAAGACTTTGAGGGGTTGAGACCAAGACAAGACCAAGACTTTGAGGGGTTGAGACCAAGACAAGACCAAGACTTTGAGGGGTTGAGACCAAGACAAGACCAAGACTTTGAGGGGTTGAGACCAAGACAAGACCTAGACTTTGAGGGGTTGAGACCAAGACAAGACTGAGACCAAGACTTTGAGGGGTTGAGACCAAGACATTGTGAGGTTGAGACCAAGACAAGACCAAGACTCTGAGGGATTGAGACCAAGACAAGACCAAGACTTTGAGGGGTTGAGACCAAGACAAGACCAAGACTTTGAGGGGTTGAGACCAAGACAAGACCTAGACTTTGAGGGGTTGAGACCAAGACAAGACCAAGACTCTGAGGGGTTGAGACCAAAACAAGACCAAGACTTTGAGGGGTTGAGACCAAGACATTGTGAGGTTGAGACCAAGACAAGACCAAGACTCTGAGGGGTTGAGACCAAGACAAGACCAAGACTTTGAGGGTTGAGACCAAGATAAGACCAAGACTCTGAGGGGTTGAGACCAAGACCAAGACTTTGAGGGGTTGAGACCAAGACAAGACCAAGACTTTGAGGGGTTGAGACCAAGACAAGACCAAGACTTTGAGGGGTTGAGACCAAGACAAGACCTAGACTTTGAGGGGTTGAGACCAAGACAAGACTAAGACTAAGACCAAGACCAAGACTTTGAGGGGTTGAGACCAAGACATTGAGGGGTTGAGACCAAGACAAGACCTAGACTTTGAGGGGTTGAGACCAAGACAAGACCAAGACTTTGAGGGTTGAGACCAAGATAAGACCCAGACTCTGAGGGGTTGAGACCAAGACCAAGACTTTGAGGGGTTGAGACCAAGACAAGACCAAGACTTTGAGGGGTTGAGACCAAGACAAGACCAAGACTTTGAGGGGTTGAGACCAAGACAAGACCTAGACTTTGAGGGGTTGAGACCAAGACAAGACTAAGACTAAGACCAAGACCAAGACTTTGAGGGGTTGAGACCAAGACATTGAGGGGTTGAGACCAAGACAAGACCTAGACTTTGAGGGGTTGAGACCAAGACCAAGACTTTGGGGGGTTGAGACCAAGACAAGACCAAGACTTTGAGGGGTTGAGACCAAAATATGTCAAATATCTCTCTCAGGGATATTAACAAATTATACAGCCATGAAACTGGTCAAATATTTGGTAGAATGCATTGTTAATCTTCCATATTTGTTCATAGGCTGTTCTTTAATATGATTGTGTGTGTTCTCTCTCTTGCAGGATCTGAACTGTTTGATCGGGCGATATCTAACCCCGCTGCAGAAGGAGTCTTTCCTCACTCAGGATGAGGTGAGTCAAAGCACCGCTGATGGTTTCATATTATCATCAGCTGGCGAGCTCGAACACACCTCCAGAACACAGAATGATATTTCATAATCATCCTGATGGAGAGGAGCGTGTGGGAGGACGTAGAGATGGAGACAGACACACACTAGAAAAGAGAGGTTGAGAAGGGAGTGGGAGGGAGACACAAAATGAGGAAAACTTACATCAGACAGAAGAAAGGAAGTTCTCAGTATGTCTCTGCACTTTTAACGCCCTACAAATGGGAGCAGAACTCATTATACATCACTGCAGACACAAAAGAAATGTAGTTTGACTGAGATGGACCAATAGTTTGACTGATACATATATCTATAGAGGTGTGTGTGTGTGTGTATTAAACAATTTACTTACATCTAATGAGATAAAAAATAACAATAAAATTGCTGATATGAACACTTATTTTACACAATTTTTACTTATATTTTATATTTAAGTAATGTTAAATATGTATGTATTTCTTCTGTCTATCATAACCTTGTATATATGGAAATTTGTATATATATATATTTTATATATATATATATATATATATATATATATATATATATATATATATATATATATATATATATATATATATATATATATATATATATATATATATATATATATATATATATATATATATATATATATATATATATTGTATATATATCAGGGTTATAATGGGTAACTAAATCTAAATAAATAAAATAATTTATGCTACTTGAAATAAAATATTTGAGAAGCATTTTTCATTTTCATTTAATTTTACATCATGTAATAAAATGAATAAAACTAAAACTGAAATAAAAATGAATAAAAACTATACACCTAGATACTATATACAAATTAGGAAAACATTACAAAAGATTAAATTACACAATTAAAAGGAAAATATAAAAATAAAAAATATTAACAAAACCTATAAAGGTATCTTGATAATAAAATAACACATATATTGCATATTTTACACATATTTTATTTTAAGTATTATTAATATTTGATAATTTTAGTAATATTGAACCTATATATATATATATCATTAAAGTAGTCCATATGACATAATTATTTGTTTTAGCTATTGCAATTGACCACATACATTTTTTTCCTGCATGTGTATCTAATAGCTGGACGTGCTGTTCGGAAACCTCCCGGAGATGCTGGAGTTTCAGGTGGAGTTTTTGAAGACTCTGGAAGACGGAACCCGTCTGGTGCCGGATCTGGAGAAACTGGAGCGAGTGGAAGAGTTCAAGGTTTGTGACTGTGGTTTATTATTTATATTCCATTAAACATAGTCTCATTCAGAGCTTCTGACCTGCGCATTTTAATGTCATTATTATTATGGGACATTGTTTTTTGGGGCATGTACCATGTTAGTACATCACTCATATCTATTCATAACCAGACTTATCCAACAAAAAAACATGATACCTGATGTATTTCTCCCAAAATCCCTCTCGTCTTACAGAAAATCCTCTTTTCTCTGGGTGGCTCGTTCCTGTATTACGCCGACCGCTTCAAGATCTACAGCGCTTTCTGTGCCAGCCACACCAAAGTGCCCAAAGTGCTGGTCAAAGGTACGTAAATCTCAGCTCAAACATGACCTTGCTCCCTGTGAATTCTGGGATTTTAACAGAGCCCTGCGGCTGGGGGTCTGTAAATCTCATGTGAGCGTCAGTCGTATAATTCTGCCGCTCTGTGTGGGTGTCTGTGAAGTTGGTCTGGATCTTCTCACTGTCTGTTTTTATTATTTAACATCAATTCTGCAGATTTGTGACATTTACATAACAGTGTTTTTCAGTTCGTTTCTTAAAAGGATCGTTCACCCAAAAATGAAAATTATCCCATAATTTACTCGCCCTCAAGCTCTCCTAGGTGTTTATGACTTTCTCCTTTCAGCCAAACACAATCAGAGTTATATAAAAAAAAATATAATGTGGCTTTATTATGGGAGTGAATGGTAGCTTAGATTTTGAAGCCCAAAAAAGTGCATCCATCCATTATAAGAGTAATCCATATGACTCCAGGGGGTTAATAAAGGCCTTCTGATGCGCAGCCATGCGTTTTTATAAGAAAAATATCAATATTTATAACTTTATAAACTATAATCACTGGCTTCTGGTAATGGCCGTATGCAAGTCTAGTTCTGGCGGAAGAGTGACCTCTGACCCGACGCATGACGTAGGATGTAGGAGTAGTGTAAGCTCAGGTGAGAGTAAACGCCTCTCGCACTTCAAACAGATAGGGCTGGGCAACAAACTCAAGCTCCTCCCACATTTCTCTTGAAAAATTCTCGTTTTAAGGCCTGTACACACCGGGAAAAATATCACGCGTGCTTAACGCCAGCGTTTTTCGTGACGTTTTTCGGCGCGTCTTGAGTGTTCACACCCAAGCGATTTCCACTGGCGATGCGCCGAGTGAACGTACACATTCAGTAGATGCGCTCCCGGTACACAAGGTGGTGCTGCGGCACTTTACGCTTCTGACACTCGCTTGTCACACAGAAGAAGAAGAGAGACAGTTTTTACGTGCAGCATAAGCAGCTCATCTTCTTTGTCTACTTACTACTTCTTCGTAAGTCAATGTGTGCTCGGAAAGACCGTTTTGAGCGCCACCAAGTCGTGTTTTACTGTCACTTCAGCAGCTCCAGGCATGTGAACAAAAGCGCTGATCTCATTGGTCGGCCAGTTTTTAACGCGCCGCGTCAAAATAAAAAAACGAACCCGAGGCGTTTTTTTTTTAAATTACGCTTTTACGCCTGCCGTTTTGCACGTCGGTGTGCACTCTCACATTGGCGCCCTTTGTTTAGTCACGAGGCGTTAAACGTCGGCGATAAACGTGCGCGAAAATCGTCCCGGCATGAACAGGCCTTTAGACTCTAATTCATGACCGGTGTTTTGTTTTGCTCTATCCTCTGCGCTTCCGCGTTCATCAGTACGTCATGCGCCAGAACTAGACTCGCATGTGGCCGTTACCGGAAGCCAGTGATTATAGTTTATAAAGTTATAAATATTAATATTTTTCTTACAAAAACACATCACTTGGCTTCAGAAAGCCTTTATGGAGTCGTATGGATTACTCTTATGATGGATGGATGCGCTTTTGGGCTTCATAATCTCATCCTACATTCCCTGCCATTATAAAGCCTGAAAGAGCCAGGATATTTTTTTAATATAACTCTGATTGTGTTTGGCTGAAAGAAGAAAGTCATATACACCTAGGATGGCTTGAGGGGGAGTAAATCATGGGATCATTTTCATTTTTGGGTGAACTAACACTTTAAGTTAGTTACTTAGTTCTCCAGTTGGTTACCTAATGTGCTTGAAAACATTTCACACTGTATTTTTTACTTAAATGCCACCAGTCTTCAAATCTTTCTATCACTATCAAAACACACAATCCTGTGACAGCAACTTCCTGCGTTTGTGTCCTCTCCAGCGAAGACAGATGCAACCTTCAAGGCGTTTCTGGAAGAGCGCAACCCCAAACAGCAGCATTCTTCCACGCTCGAGTCATACCTGATCAAGCCCATTCAGAGAGTGCTGAAATACCCCCTGCTGCTGAGAGAACTGCACTCGCTCACCGACCCTGACAGCGAGGAGCACTACCATCTGAACGGTGAGCGACTCTGGCTTCATATCAGCCTGAGTGCATCATAAAGCTTTACGCCATATAGACTCAAAAGTTTGGAGTCGGTTTTTGAAAGGAGTCTCATACGCTCACCAAGACTTTATTTATTTGCTAAAAATACAGTAAAACTGTGAAAAATGTTTTGTATTTGAATAAGGGTCGCAAAGGGGCTGAACATTTCTGGTAAATTTCCAGAAACTTTCCAAAAGTTCCCGAAAATGTACCCAAAAATACTGGAAAGTTTCCAAAAATTCTGGAAACGCTGCAACCCTAATTTGATTATATTTCGAAATGTCATTTATTCCTGTGATCAAAGCTGAATTTTCAGCATCATTACTCAGTCTTCAGTGTCACATGATCCTTCAGAAATCATTCTGATATGATGCTCAAGAAACAGTTGTGCTGCTTCATATTTTATATATAATGGTATGCATTCACAGATATGTAATTGGCATATATGTGATTGCTGTATCATTTCTTTTCTTTCTGTTGTGCAGTTGCAATGAAGGCCATGAACACGGTGGCCAGTCACATCAACGAGATGCAGAAGATCCACGAGGAGTTTGGAGCTGTCTTTGACCTCCTCATCTCTGAACAGACTGGAGAAAAGAAAGAGGTTTGTGAATTTACATTAGCTCGATCCAGTCGACTAATTTCACTGGGCAAGCAAACGTCACTGTTTGCAGAACTCAATGTGTCCGATTTCAATTCAGTATTTATCATCAATATTAACTGTGGTCCTTTGGGGCTGTTTATGTTTGTGGAAAAACAATAAATGGAATAACTGGCCAAATAATTGTGTCTAAATGTGAATTGCTCAGTACTGACTTGTACTATTATATAAAAACAATATAAAAAATAGTATTGTTTCTAACATGGTGTCAGTTGTCTCTTTGTTTTTGCTTGCATTTGAGTATAACTTACAGAACTTAAGTCTCAGTTGTCAACCACATTTCATGCTCTGCAGCTGATGGAAAGTTTAAACAGTCAGTCGGATCAGATTTCTTTCTTCATTCCGGTATTTATCGACATCTGCCTGCGTATTTAAATCTCATCAGCTTATTATGTGAATACAGTGAAACTTTAGTTGCATAATATGGCTGTAGCTCTGAATGATGCAGCCAGGGACAGACGTGATCCCTTCTGGATTGCAGATTGCGAGCTCTGTGTGTGTGTTGTGCGAGCTCTAACGGTCTGCTATGATTACAGGTTGCTGACTTGTCTATGGGAGATTTACTCCTCCACACCAGCGTGACATGGATCAACCCGTCCTCCTCGCTTGGGAAGTGCAAGAAAGAACCACAGCTGGCCACATTCGGTACGTTCTGTTTCCCCACAACCTTAACGTTAGTTAGTTAGTTAGTTAGTTAGTTAGTTAGTTAGTTAGTTAGTTAGTTAGTTAGTTAGTTAGTTAGTTAGTTAGTTAGTTAGTTAGTTGGATGAATGATAGATAGAACAACAGTTGGTTGGTTGGATGGATGGATGGATGGATGGATGGTTGGTTAGTTAGTTGCATAGTTGGATGAATAGATAGATAGATAGATAGATAGATAGATAGATAGATAGATAGATAGATAGATAGATAGATAGATAGATAGATAGATAGATAGATAGATAGATAGATAGATAGATAGATAGATAGATAGATAGATAGATAGATAGATAGATAGATAGATAGATAGAACAACAGTTGGTTGGTTGGTTGATTGGTTAGTTGGATGGATGGATGGTTAGTTAGCTGCATGGTTGGTTGGTTGGATGAATGGATAGATAAAATGACAGTTAGTTGAATGGTTGGATGAATGGATAGATAGAACAACAGTTGGTTGGTTGTTGGATGGATGGTTAGTTGCATGGTTGGATGAATGGATAGATAGAACAACAGTTGGTTGGATGGATGGATGGATGGATGGTTGGTTGGTTAGTTGCATAGTTGGATGAATGATAGAGAGATAGAACAACAGTTGGTTGATTGGTTAGTTTGATGGATGGATGGATGGATGGTTAGTTAGTTGCATGGTTGGATGAATGGATAGATAAAATGACAGTTAGTTGAATGGTTGGATAAATGGATAGATAGAACGACGGTTGGTTGGTTGTTGGATGGATGGTTAGTTGCATGGTTGGATGAATGGATAGATAGAACGACAGTTAGTTGGTTGGTTGGTTGGTTGGTCTGTTGGATGGATGGATAGTTAGTTAGTTAGTTGAATGGTTAGATAGAACAACAGTTAGTTTGTTGGTTGGTTGGCTGGTCATTAGTTTGTTGGATGGATGGAACGACAGTTGTATAGATAGATAGATAGATAGATAGATAGATAGATAGATAGATAGATAGATAGATAGATAGATAGATAGATAGATAGATAGATAGATAGATAGATAGATAGATAGATAGATAGATAGATAGATAGATAGATAGATAGATAGATAGATAGATAGATAGATAGATAGATAGATAGATAGATAGATAGATAGATAGATAGATTTCTGAAGTTAATTGAAGTGTAATGTTGTTTATTTTTTCTCCAGTGTTCAAAACCGCTGTTGTGTTCATCTGTAAAGATTACTCCAAACAGAAGAAGAAAATGGTGAGAACTGTAATGTTCAGTATCAGAGCAGTTGAATCTTTTGACTGAAGGCTTAACTCCCAAACACACTCCTCTGTGTGTTTCTCTCTCTCTCTCTCTATCCTGCACCCTTTTTTCCTTTTTTCATGGGCTTAAAGGAGTATTTATCAGTTAACTGGGTGTTGTATTCATGCTCTTGTTTCATTCAGTATCGTACAGCGTTCACACCCTCAAAATAATAACACATTATTCACACGCATCTGTCTCTTTCTCAGGGAGGTTCCCATAGAGCATCGGTCTCAGGTGAGGAGAAAGATCCGTTCCGTTTCCGCCACATGATCCCCACTGATGCCCTTCAGGTGCGCACACTGTCCAATACAGGTAAGCTCACCAGTGACACACACAAAACCAATGACATGATGATGACCCAAACGAAACCCTAATGGGACAAACAGAGAGCTGATCACAGTGTGTGTGGTTACAGATGGAGAGAGCGCAGCCGTTTGTGAGATTATCCATGTGAAGTCTGAATCCGAGGGAAGACCGGAGAGAGTGTTTCAGCTCTGCTGCAGGTCAGTGTCTCCTGCACTAAAACAATACACACACACACACCAAACATCGTTACTTAGAAAACTGTCACCATCTGGTGGAGGACACTTGAACAGCCTTGTACATTATATGCATGTGTGTCCAAACTTTAATGTCAAAACTGAAATGTGCTGTTAATGTTGTATGAAAAACAATTGCAAACCATATTTACCTCATCCATTTATTAGAGTGTTGGATTATGAGCATTAACATGAATAATAAATGGGTATTGATGTGCAAATCTGTGTCTTAAATGGTGTGCGCAGCTCTCCAGAGAGTAAGAAAGACTTCTTGAAGACGGTTCACTCCATCCTGAGAGATAAACAGCGCCGTCAGCTGTTGAAGACAGAAAGTCTTCCCCTCAATCAGCAGTACGTTCCCTTTGGAGGAAAACGCCTGTGCGCTCTCAAAGGAGCCCGACCGGCCATGAACAGAGCAGGTACAAACACAGCTGATGCTAGCCAAGACTGACTTCAAGCCAAGTTCCTGGTCTTATTGTTTTCAACGCTGATAATAATCAACAATGTTTCTTGAGCAGAAAATGATCTCGCATTATTTCTGAAGGATCATGTGACACTGAAGTAGTGTTCACTTTGTCAGCTATTTTTAATGTAGTCGCAGGACCCTATTTTAACGATCTGAGCGCATGGTCTGAAGGTGCACTTAGGGCGTGTCCGAATCCACTTTTGCTAGTTTAATGATGGGAAAAATTGTCGGCGCGCCAGGCGCATGGTCTAAAAGGGTTGTCCCTACTCTCTTAATGAGTCATGGGTGTGTTTTGGGCCTAACGTGCAATAAACCAATCAGAGTCTCATCTCCCATTCCCTTTAAAAGCCAGCTGTGCTCGCGGATTCACTATTTACATGGCGGAATTTGCGAGCGGAAAGACTGAACGCTTCTCCAGAGAGGAATCCTTTTATTTTTAATATTTAAAAATGTTTGTGCTGCTGCACTATTGACTTTAGACCAGGTTTTTGTTGGTCAATGGTGCAGTCGTTTTCATTTCCTCAAAATAGCAACGCACCAACAATGCGCCTGAACACACACATCATGGGCGAACAGATGGGTGCGAGTGCATTTGCTATTCAAACAATGTGGCGCTGCACTTGAAAATGATAACTGCGTCGGGTTGAAACTAATGGAAAAAATTGTGTCGCGCCTGCCGACGCATTGCACCGGGTGTTTGATAGGGTCCTTAGTCTTAGTCCTGTGTCAAATTTTTTGTATTTTTAGTTTTTAGCATATTTATTTAACCCGCCAAGTTTTAGTCTACCAAATGTCTGAGCATTTTAGTCTATTTTTTTCAATGAAAATGTATAATTGATAATCCTGATTATCAAAATTACAAAATTATAATTAATAGAAATTTATTTTTACATTTCATTAGAATTATTGCACTTTCACCTATAAGCACAACCCACATCTATCTAGGTTCCTGATTTATTATAGTGTATTAATCATATACTGGTAAAACAAGAAACTTCCTAGTAATCCAATAATTCCAAATTACATTCATGTTTTTTCTAATAAAACAACAGCAAAAAAGACTTTGTATTGTCACACAGAGGCTGCGTAAGTGCATTTATTCAGCAACCATAATCGCAAATATAGTTGAGATTCATGTTTGGATTCATTACAGTTCATCAAACTGTAAGTCGCAGCAAACAGTGACAGAACACAGACCGACTGAATGACACTTTCATTTAAGCAGAAAATCTCAAATGGAGGTCACTAAACTCCAGTTTACTTGTCATGTAGAGAGAGCATGTGCACAGGGTTGCCAGATTGCACCGGATATAAAACATGTTCTTTTAACAGAAAAGCTCTTATTGGGGGATTTCAATTCTTGAAATCTGGCAAGCATGAAAGCTCGTAGCGGCTTGTTAAAAACAGTCTGTAAAGTTTTAATTTTTTCATCAAAAATATTGCATGTTGATATAGTCACAGTTATCATTTAATGACGTTGGTGTCATCATTGTCTCATTTTAAGACCCATTCATAACTATAAAGATAAGCATATTAACGTCCACACCAGCGGACAGTTGCATTCTGTTTATTCTAAGCGGTGCTTGTCTGTCGCATTAAATGCTCGAGCTCATTACAGCAGCATGGATTCTGATTGGCTGTCAATGTTTTTATTGTTCGTCAGCTGGATTCGCTCTGAATGGGATTTGAGCGATATCGTTTCTCTGTCATTATCGTTATAGATGTAGGGCTGTGTATCGGCAAGAATCTGGCGATACGATACATATCACGATACAGGCGTTGCGATACGATATAATGCGATACTGTAAGCAAGGCGATATATTGGAATATTTCTTATTTATCTGTAACAAAAGCCGAAATGACGCCACACTTGGGCTTTGTGCACCGAAGCGGGAGCTGGAACTATTCTTTCATCCCCCATTACTAGCAGCGAACTATATTTACGTTAACATTAGTGACGTTATGCTAGTAGCTACTTCCTGTTACTGTTTAAGTTCAGAGATAAGAAGACAGCGATCTAGCGGTCGGGATAAAAACGGAACAAAATGAAACAACTGCCATGAATCTTTATGAATCGATATTGCGTTTTTGAGAATCGATACAGTATCGCCAAACAAAATACCGCGAAACTCACGTGTATCGATATTTTCTTATACCCCTATATAGATGTGGTGTGGATTCTGCTATTCTTTAATATTGAGAATGATTTTTAGAACTATCGCTATCTTTATAGTCATCGGAAAAAAAAGGTCGTCAACAAATATTTTTCGTCACAGATTTTGTTAACTAAATTAACACTACACTGGAGATTGCTAATGATCATGTGACACTAATGATGCTGAAAATTCAGCATTGCATCACAGGAATAAATTACATTTTAACATGTATTCAAATAGAAGAAATTGTAAACATATTTTACAATATTACTGTTTTTACTGTATTTTTTATCAAATAAATACAGCCTTGGTGCGCATAAAATGCTTATTTTTCAGTGGGTTAACACTATAAACTAGTTGTCCAACGGTTTGTAAGCAGAGTTTAACAAATGAACAAAATGTACAGTAAAACAGTCCGATCTCTGTGAGTAATGCTCAAGGTTTTGTGTCTTCTCAGTTTCTGCTCCGACTCGCACTCTGGGCCGAAGGAAACTGGTGCGGAACCGCTTCACCATCGACACGGACATCGTCTTCGACACCGAGCCCGACAGCGACTCGCCCGACTCCCAGCATGCTCAGCAGCAGGGCATCGTCCCGGCGGGAGACACCGACCGCTGGGTGGAGGAACAGTTTGACCTCCAGCGCTACGAGGAGCAGGAACAGGACGTGAAGGAAACGGACATCCTGAGCGACGACGACGACTTCTCTCAGTCCGCTCTGAGCCCGTCCACCGAGCCGGACGTGGAGGGACCGATTTCCGCCCTCTCGCTGGAGGGAGACACGGCTGAGGAGGAGGAGGAAGAGGAGGAGGACGAGGAAACGGAGCGCAAGAAGGACTACAAATCCCAGCACGCCAAGCTATCTCACTTAGGGAAGCAGTGCGCCATGTCAGTGGCCAGTGTGGATGAGCAGGCGCTGCCCGATGAGGTCATCTGGGTGCGACGGGACAGCAGCACAGAGAACGAGACACAGGACGAAACCCAGAGCTGAAACGCATCAGGAGACGGACTCAATGAAAGCCCAGCCGATGCATGACGACGGTTCCTCCACACTAATATTCCCGAATGTTAGACATTCCTGTCGAAATAGCTGTAAGATATGACGCTTATCCACCATAGACACTTAAACACATTAGATGAGCTCTACATGTGCGCTGTGGCCAATCAAAACCGCGGGAAACGCGGTGGTACAATCAATAGAATTAGAATTGCACATTCGCCGTTGGCAGCCGCCAACATCTGCCAAAACATTTCCGTTGTTTATTTCCAAAATAAGGGCTGTGATTTATTTATTATGTCCTTTAGATGTAAGACGAAACAACAGCCGGATAAAATTCGATGCATTTTCGTTTGTTCGACATTCTCATATTTGTACAGAAAAGCTGTAAACGCTGTTTTGTTTTTTTTCTCCTTTGGATTTGTATATATTTACGTTTAGTTTCTTTTCAATTGATCTGAAATGTACAATACTGCGCACTATTATTCTGACCTGAAAAAGTACATGCGAGTTGAATATTCATTGAGTAATTGTGTTGAATATTGAATATCGATTGATCTCAGGTCACAATAATGCTGAACGGATTTTTTTACGATTCCTTTCTCCGGGCGGAGGATTTTTTTACAGCTCATTCTAGGTCACTATGTCCTGTTTTACTTGAATTTTGTTGATAAATGCAATATGATTTTTAGCTGATGGACTGTTCTGTTCCTGTTTCTATGTTTTTTTTGTGGTTCAGCCCTGCATTACTGACACATTACTCGACACTCGCATTATAGAAGACGATCCGAGCCTTTACACAGACAAAATGTGTACAGTGTAACTTATTTTTGAATTGCAAAGAATTCCAAAATTTGCTGAATGCAATCAAGAAAAGCCACTGGAAAATATTTTAGATGATAATGAATTCGAATTGAAAACATTCCCATTGAGCTATAGAGACTGCATTTTTATTTTGTACATAGAGCTGTGGATTGATATTATATCAAATAAACTGGTTTCGTACATATCCAAAGCCGTTCCCTGTGATTTGTGGATGCGTCTTCATTTCCAGTCACCAGTGTTAATAAGAAGCACTCATGTTTTGACCTGCGTGTGTGATCTTGCCCTTTATGCATTAAAGTCAATCGTGGTAGGAATTTTAGATGTATGGCACCGCTTGGCATTGATGACAGATGGAAGTGCCAGGATCGCTCCGGGCTGAATGTTTGAGCGGAAATATAAGATGAGTGAAGCAATCAATCTCTCAGTGCGCAGATGTATGTGACATATACGAGCTGATAGAGTTCCTCTCCTCAGGCCAGAGTGACATCATCAGACCACACACAAGCATCATCCTCAGTGCACATCATTCATAGAAATTAATTCATGAATAAGTAATCAGAGAAATCAGTTTTCTGCTTTATGTGGCATTCAGACCAGAGTCAACTATTTAATGAAGTTTTTTTTTTCTTAAAATTCACATCAGGGCAAGTTGTCACTCAATTTTTTGCTTTTGTGCATGATTATTTTTATAATATTCAATAATAAATATGTTATACATCTGAGATGTATAACATATTTATTGATATATTAAAAAGAAAATGTTTTGCACATATCTGTTCAGAGTATTTGTTCACCCATTAGAATCAATCTGCCTCCCAGTGGTCGAATGTGGTATATTTTTGCATACTTCACATTTAGTATCATGCGAAAACGGTATTTTGGGTGTAGGACTGAGATAGTATGCAAGTTTTTTTGTGTTCTTACAGCAGAATATGTGGGAAATTGCCTCAAGTCGAACTTACGCCTTGGTACTTTAAAGTTTCGCTAAGTTTATTGCACGTATTACTTCTTCTTCCTTTATGTTCCTCAAGTTTCATTGTTGAAAATAAATTATGTTTTTGTATTTCTTTCCAAGACATAGATGTGGAGAAGATAAACATCTTTGACCTTTAATCTTTGACTTGAAGGATTCTGGGGTCGACTTCAACTCACTAAACTAGAGAAAATTAAGTGAGAAAACAAGGTAAATTTATCAAGTTAAGGGAGATTTGTACTAAATGAACCATCATTTATGCGAATTATTAACCTACACAGCTCCTAAAAGCCTTAAGGTAGGCTACTGTGGTGGTAATATGGTAAAATGTACGGGGAAAGATTGTAGTACGACGTAGTGAAAGATTAGCATGCTAATCATTCATCGTCGTATAAATGTGTATATCTATGGTCGTATTAACATCTGGCTCCGTCATTTTAACAAGTAAGTTAAATTACTGTGGTAAATTAGGAGTAGATTACTGGTATTTGCGTGAAAATAGTGTAATTATTTACACTTTTTATTATATGTGTAAAATAACTCCTTTATTCCACCACATGAAAAAAATACTATGTATAATAGTAAAATTACTCTAGTAAATACTATAGTGTTTTTGAACCATACTATAGTAAAGATAGCCTACTAGTATATTGTAGTATATTATAGTATTCACCACACTTTGTAGTATACCTCATATTTAGTATTTAACAATTTACTGTAGTAGGCCTAGGTATATTTACTATAGTATGGTTCAAAAACACTATAGTATTTACTAGAGTAATTTTACTATATAGTATTTTTTCATGTGGGTTGATTTGCTATTTATTGTATCCTGTTTTCATGTTGTATTTTTCCCCTGGTGATTTTTGATGTTGAACGTGCAGTTTACACAGATGCACTAGATGGCGCACAAACCTCTAGTGTAAATCTGAAAAACATTTATACTTCTTTTCATACAAAAATCTAATTAAATGTCCCATGTGTATTTTCTGAGCATGTATAGTGGTTTTCTCTATTAAAGCAGGAGTGAAACATTTCTTCTGTCTACAGTGAAGTAAAAGATGAAGTGTGATATTGACCTAATACATTTATATAAGTCATATGTTGTTAAATGTCACTCTTCTTCTCTGAGGTTGGACGGGCGAGTTGACATATGAAACTCAGGTACAGATGAAGTCACACGGCCCAACTCGTCAGACAGGTTTGAAAGTTTCTGTTGACTCTTCAGTGAACCTCTTGCCGATTATAATTCACATGTTTTACATGAACATTAGTGACATTTTAGCTCAGGCGAGACAAGCTTCTGCTCTCTGCAAATGTGCCAGGTCAAGAAGTCATAATTAAACTTGTTGTTTATTTCAATAATAATAACTAATCCTAACCCTAAAAGAAACTTACTAGATAGTCTTAAAACCAGATATAAAATGTACTTTGAAACCTGCCATAGGGGATGAATTAAGAACATGTGGGAGCCATGAATATTTTTTCTACTAAGAGAGACTGTATTTTGCATTATTTTTATTATAAGTATACTTTTATTCCTGATATATGGGATTATGTATTTGCTTTTTCCTTGCATAATGGTGGCAAACATCATCATGTACTCTGAGTGAAACTGCACGTCACAAAAACGTTTTGTTCCTCATGTTTTCATTTTCAAGGCTTAATGCATGGACACTTTAGGCATCCTAGATAAACATCTCATTGTAGATTGAGGTAAAAGTTTAACAACAGGATTCAGATTATTGTTCTTACAATTTGATTTATTCAATGTATTATGTTGACTATTTTTTTTTTTTCTAACCCTTTAACCCAGTGGTTTTCAACCTTTTTGACCTTTGACCCCCCATTGTTCCCTGCAATATTATACGGCCCCCCCATATATATATATTATATATATATATATATATATATATATATATATATATATATATATATATATATATATATATATATATATATATATATATATATATATATATATATATATATATATATATATATAAAATATTTCCCCTTTCTAGTCATTTGTGATTTTTTTGTGATTTAAGGATTTTCTATTGTTTAAAATATTTTTAATATTAATATTTTAATATTCAAATCAAATATTTTTACACCCAATTTCCCAATATTTTTGATCTTGGCATAATATGTTTTTAATTAAATTGTATTATATTTATATATTTAGGTAACAATGCATTATAAAGGTATTTATATAATACATTATATATTTTCATAAATATTGTAACCATAGTTAAAAAGCATTATAAAGAACATATTAAAGAGCACCTATCATGGCATTTAAAATGTTCCAAATATTGTTTTAGAAGTCCCCAACAACAGTTTTGCATGCATGCAATGACAAAAAAGACTTTAGTTTTCTTATAATATGCATTTATTTTTACCTGTTTTGACAGCGATTCTCAAATGATTCCTTTAGTGATTCACTTTTCAAAACCCCGCCTTTACGTGACGCTAATCTGCGGTGATTGGTCCGATGACCCAGTCAGTTGTGATTGGTATAGTCTGTGCAGATATTTTCGGAAACGGAACGCCCATCAAAGTCTTATAGTGACAGTAATTTGTTAATATGTGTCAGGAGTTATGAATATGAAAACCGCGTCTGTACCTTTTGATTGTAATATGAGCCTCAGCTGATCTCATTCATAAAAAAAACTCCTCTATTCTCCTCACGAAGACTCGTGACAAATCAACATCCCTCAGGGCTTTTAGTTCAAAAGTGTGCAGATGAGGAGACATATTGATAGATTCTCATATGTCTGTGTCAAATTTCTAAACAGAGGAGTATTTTTTATTCAATACTTCCTCAAAATGCGCAGATATAGCCTAATCATGAGCGATTGAGTCTCTTATGTGTTGTTTTCAATTCATACTGGCAGCCGGAGGGCGCTCTGTGCACATGTAGTCCATATACAGACAGACGAAGAAGAACCATGTGCCATAATAGAAGTCCATAATAAACGCTTCCTGAGATCGCGAAACATACATTTGACGACTAATAAACACTCAATCGCGACGATGTATGGTTTGTCTTCAAGCCACTTAGTCTTCAAATGCTCATCCTTGGGCAGATGAAAAAAGTTTGCTTTTGAGTCTCACTTCAGAACACAGCGTCTCGTCGCCATGATGTTTTCTAGTTTTCACTGGCGTCTTGGAGCACAATAAGTGGGCGTATCGTATTCAAATAACTTGACAAGTTGACGTCATCTAGTCAGAGAAAAAGCTTCGGTCTTCTAACGATTCTTAAAAATGACTCAGAGTCGACTCTTACTTTTGAAAGAAAATAACTATATATACGGTGCACTGTCATATTTCAAACTATGCAGGATGTTTTTGTTCACTTAGATCTATGTTACACACTACATGAAAGGTAAATTTCAAAATTCCATGATAGGTGCTCTTTAAAGAAACTGTATAGGATTGTGGCCAAAACTGGTACTGCAATCACTTTCAAATTACTGTAGAGCGGTGTATCCCCTCTCCCCCTTCCCCTTGAATCGAGGTTGCCAGATAGGCTGCAGCTTTCTGTTAATTATGTTTATGCTTCATGAGAGATGTTTTGTGAAGTAATTATGTATCACAAAAATGTACTAATGGCGATTAGCCAAATATAATAAATATTAGAGCGTAAATATGAACGCTCGTATGTGACAGTACATTGTTAGAACAGTAAGTTAGCTGTTAGTCTAACTTGTAACGGTAGGTGTCTGTCATTAACATAAGTACAAGCACAAGCCTAAGTCACTATGTGTCATACAGGTCAACTTGCAGCATGTGTTGTCCACTAACGTTATATATGCGAAGAAGGAATGAGGAATCATTTTTACAGATGTAACGTTAGGCTACTGTCTCAAATATGTTTTCACATTGCAATGGGCGTGCTAATGTTGTTTTCCTCAGCGTCTCAGCATAATGACAGAGAAACGGGCTCTGATAATGCATCACTAATGTTAGCAATGACGACTCGCCGTTTTTATTTCCCAAACAATTCCTTAACGTTACCTTTTCAATTCAATGACCCACCTCCTCCATCTGCGCTAACCTAACGTTACTTTGCACGAACATGCATAACTTTGTTCTACTGTCATGAATATTTGAAATGTCCATTTACATTAAGTATAAGTTAGCCAAACATAGATGAACCTTACCTGTCCAGGAGAAAATTAGCAACGTTGGCGTCTGTCTTCGAATTCTTCTCCGTTTTCAGCCGTCTCCATCTTTCAAAGGCATCTCCTATACAAATCCTTGTTTTATTTCTGACATTGTCACATTTTTCTGATTCATAACGAGGTCTTTTAGGTTTCGTAAAGTTAGACATTTTCTATCCAAAAAGTTTGTAGCTGCAGCTGTGGTAACTAGAGCAGAGCTGGCAACCCGGAATGCCGAAACACTACTGACTTTGTGATTGGTAGATAGGTGGAGGGCGGCGCTTCAGGCCAAAACACAACATGTCAACATCAACATCAGTTGAGGGCTGCAACTTCACTTTTAAATGACAATATCCTGGCCAGACAATGGTTGTCAGTGATATAAGTATTTAAAATTAACATGATTTCTAAATGTCTAGTGACATATCAGGGCCAATTTATGATTAATTGAAATACGTTTCTTACATACAGTTCCTTTAATGCCTTATTCTTCATGACCTTATTCTACATCCCACAATCCGACCAAATACCTAAACTTAACAACTCCCTTACTAACTATTAAAGGGTTAGTTCACCGAAAAATGAAAATAATGTCATTTATTACTCACCCTCATGCCGTTCCACATCCGTAAGACATCCATTCATCTTCGGAACACAAATTAAGATATTTTTGTTGAAATCTGATGGCTGATAGGCAGCAATGACATTTCCTCTCTCAAGATCCATTAATGTACTAAGAACATATTTAAATCAGTTCATGTGAGTACAGTGGTTCAATATTAATACTACAACCCCAAATCAGAAAAAGTTGGGACAGTATGGAAAACGCAAAAAAAAAAAGAAGTGATTTCTAAATTTACCTTGACTTGTATTTCATTGCAGACAATATGAACACAAAATATTTCATGTTTTGTCTGGTCAACTTCATGTAATTTGTAAATATGCATCCTTTCCTGTCATTCAGACCTGCAACACATTTCAAACAAAGTTGGGACAGTAAAGCATTTACCACTTTGTAATGTTGCCATTCCTTTTCACAACACTTAAAAGATGTTTAGGGACGGAAGACACCAAGTGATGAAGTGTTTCAGGTGTAATTTTGTCCCATTCATCCTGCAAACAAGTCTTAAGGTGGGCAACAGTACTGGGTCTTCGTTGTCGCATTTTGCGCTTCAAAATGCGCCACACATTCTCTATTGGAGACAGGTCGGGACTGCAGGCAGGCCAGTCAAGTACCCGTACCCTCTTCCTCCGCAGCCAGGACTTTGTAATGTGTGCAGAATGTGGTTTTGCATTGTCTTGGACGTCCCTGGAAAAGATGTCTTCTTGAAGGCAGCATATTATGCTCCAAAATCTCTATGTACTTTTCAGCATTAATGGTGCCTTTACAGAAGTGCAAGTTAACTTTGCCAAGGGCACTGACATAACCCCATACCATGACAGACCCTGGCTTTTGGACTTGTTGCTGGTAACAGTCTGGATGATCCTTTTCTTCTTTGGTCCGGAGCACACGGCGTCCATTCCTCCCAAAAAATACCTGAAATACTGATTAATCTGACCACAGTACACGTTTCCACTGTGTGATGGTCCATCCCAGATGCCTCCGAGCCCAGAGAAGTCGACGGCGCTTCTGGACACTGTTAACATAGGGCTTCCTTTTGGCACAGTACAGTTTTAACTGGCATTTGTGGATGTAACTACGTATTGTGGTACTTGACAAAGGTTTGCCAAAGTAGTCCTGAGCCCATGTGGTGATATCGCTTATAGATGAATGACGATTCTTGATGCAGTGCCGCCTGAGGGATCGGAGATCACGGTTGTTCAGCTTAGGCTTGCGCCCTTGTCCTTTACGCACTGAAATCCCTCCAGATTCCTTGAATCTTTTAATTATGTTATGCACTGTTGAATGTGAAATATCCAAATCTCTTCCTATCATTCTTTGAGGAACATTGTTTTTAAACATTTCAATAATTTTCTCACGTATTTGTTTGCAAACTGGCGATCCTCGGCCCATCTTTGCTCCTAAAGGATTAGACCTTTCTTGGATGCTGCTTTTGTACCAAATCATAATTACAATCACCTGTTGACATCACCTGTTTCAAATCACATCATTATTTAACCATTTTACCTCATTACTAGCCCTAAATTGCTCCTGTCCCAACTTTTTTTGAAATGTGTTGCAGGTCTGAATGACAGGAAAGGATGCATATTTACAAATGACATGAAGTTGACCAGACAAAACATGAAATATTTTGTGTTCATCTTGTCTGCAATGAAATACAAGTCAAAGTAAATTTAGAAATCACTTCTTTTTTTTTATTTGCGTTTTCCATACTGTCCCAACTTTTTCTGATTTGGGGTTGTATTAAGCCACGAGAATATTTTTGGTGCGCCAAAAAACTAAATAACGACTTATATAGTGATAACTGATTTCAAAACACTGCTTCATGAAGCTTCGGAGTTCCACTGATGTATTTTTCTGTCGAAAATGGCCCCACACAGTAAGCTTTCCATTGCTTCATTTTGCGAGATATATCTGGTTTGTGGTTGCACATGTCGACGCGCTCCGTGAGTGAACAAATAACGCTATAGCCTACAGCATATTTTTCTTAACCATGCATCAAAAAACAAACAAACAAAAAAGCGGTAAAAACATTTAAACCGTTTAACTGGTAGTATTAATCGGTCAAAGTTCTTACTTTCGGTTAACGGTTAAACGGTCAATATGAGCATCCCTACTCTGCTGTGGACGTTGTTTACTTCGTTAATGTGTTTACTGTGATAATGGACTGAGGATGGGAGAAGGATTCGGTATTCGGTTTCGGATTCGGACAAATTTTAACCAGTGGATTCGGTATTCGGCCGAACCCCAAAAATCTGGATTCGGTGCATCCCTATAATTAATACATTAAAAATACTTTTATAATGCATTATATCAAGGTCTTTAAATATAGGAAAACGGTGCACTCTGAATGGAAGAAAGTGCTGGAAAAATGGGAGAGATTGGAGCTTTAGCTTTAATTTCTAAATTTCCTTAACTGTTTATTTCACACCGACATAATGAATTGTTCGGCATCTGCGAGAGTGTGGGTGGGCTTTTGATATCGCGCCTCTACTTCCTGCTCTCTACTGCGCAGACTCCGGTCCCAAATCTGGTGCTGAGGCCCTATGCACTGAAAATACCATATCAGTCTTTCTACAAAATGTCACTTTTTAATCAATGTCTTACTTGGCGTTTAGTGGTTGAGAACCATTGCTTTAGCCCATGTTGGCCCTCACTATGGAGCCCGTTGTTTTTAACCAGTGGAGAAATGACTGCTGTTACAACAGGTGCATGAAGTCACAGACTTCCGTTAAAACCAAGTCCATTTGTCATCACGTAACGAAACCAGTGTTACCGCATAGCACGGATGGACCAAACCCCTCCTACCTCATTCCTATCAGATAACCCTTGTATATTTGATCAAAGGCTGGCGTTTCACATCATTTCTGCTCACGACCGAAGCCGCTGTAGTCATGAGGGCTAAACTGGAGATCTTGGCCCTGGTGCTGGGCGTCATTGGTCTGGTAGGGACTGTCGCAGTGACCGCGTTGCCCATGTGGAAGGTCACGGCGTTTATCGGGTCCAACCTCGTCGTCATGGAGGCGCAGTGGGAGGGGTTATGGATGGTGTGCATACGGCAGGCGGACATCAGGATGCAGTGCAAAGTCTACGACTCGCTGCTCATCCTGCCGGCAGACATCCAGGCGGCCCGCGGGCTCATGTGCATCTCCATCGCGCTCACCGTTCTAGCCGTCCTGGTGTCCGTCTGCGGGATGAGGGGCACAGACTGCTGTCAAGACGACAGCAGGGGCAAGAATGTGATCCTGCTGGTGGGCGGCTGTCTCTTCGTCGTCGCCGGCCTCGCCATTCTCATCCCCGTCTGCTGGTCGACTCATTCCATCGTCCAAGACTTTTACAACCCCATGGTGTTGGAGTCGCAAAAGCGGGAGATCGGACAGGCGCTGTATGTGGGCTTCGCCACGTTCCTGTTCCTCCTGGTTGCGGGGGTGATACTGCTGTGCCGTTACGCCCCCCGCCAGAGGAAGGACGAGGAGGACGGGCCGTATGTCCCAGTGGAAAAGGACAGAATGAGCATGTTGGAACGGACACCCTCTTCTAACTCTTACTGGAAGAGTCAGTACGTCTGACCGAGATAAATGTGTTCATTAGGTGCGGTTGTCCATTTAAATGTGTATATTTTTTTTTCGTTTTTGTTGCCATCTTGGTCAGATGAATCTTGGAAAATGTGTTGAATTTAGATGAAATGTTACTGACTGACTAACTAAATGCATTCAATGAAGTGTCTGATGATATGATTGTAGTTATATTTTGAAACATTTTGGGTTGAATTGATTTATTTTAGTTCTGTACTTGTAAGGAAAATCTGAAAGTAACTTGTGCATCCATACACATGGTTTACCTGTAGCAATTTTTATGAAACCATTCAATTATGAATGAGACTAAACAAGCGGTCATGGCAATCATCAAAAATTAATTTACAAAAAAAATAATTCCTGCTAAGGAAACACTGAATACTTTTATACTTTTGTATCTGAATTATTAAATGATGAATGTGTTATGTTTTTCTTTTTATGGTCAAATATAATTGTATTATATATATTATTTATCTGTTCTTATACTTATAAATACTGCACTATAAAATGCAATGTACTAAATATAATGTAAGATTGTCTTGTTATATTAAATATGCTACTTAAAATTAAGTGATATTAAAGGATCATTTAAACACTGAAGTTGCTGTTTAAGTTGTGTGATTCTCACAACTTAACTTCTCTTTGCTCAGAACTTCTATTGGAGGAATAAACGTAGAAACAAATAAGACAATAAACATACAGTAAGACAGTTTAGAGCTTTAAATTAATGTGGAGCAGCTCGGATCATTTGCCTGTGCTTTTTACTAAAAAATAATTGCATTAATGAAATTTACGCCACCCAGCTGTATATACAAAGTAGACAAGATGAAAAAGAACATGATGAAAAATACTGGCATTCCGTCCGCGTGAGATTTGCATCTGACATGCTTAGATATTTTAGCAACACCCACATGCATTTATTTACTGTAAGTGAAACTAAAATGTAAACCACACTGACACTGGACTGATGTTAGAGCGATTAGATATCTACAGATGGGAGACAGTGTGTGTGTGTGTGTGTGTGTTGACACTAAGCCATCTCAGGTTCCACCCTCCATCACTTGTCTAGCAGCCGTTCTATTTGCGTGTCTTACCTAAAAACGCTGTAATACCTGTACCACACCTGACCTCTCACTGAGATACAGCAGCTGAAGGAAACAGCAGACGCTGAGTGGCCTCATGGGAAATTTAACTTGTAAGAAATTGTAGTCTGCCTCGAATCAGATTCCACTCCAAAGTATATTTTAGAATGAGCTCACCCCCCAAAACGGCGTAATTATCATAGAGAAGAAGAAAGTCAACGGTTATGCTGTTTATGTATCATTTGGGTCGATCACATCCTGAGCAAATGGTCAATTAGTTGAATGGGAATGGGACACAGTGAACCATCTCAGACAATAAAGTGTCACAACTTCATTAACATACCACAGCTGTTACAACAGGAGCCATTTCATTTACATTAAAGGGTTAGTTCACCCACTAATGAAAATTAGCCCATGATTTACTCACTCTCAAGTCATCCTAGGTGTGTATGACTTTCTTCTTTCAGACGAACACAATCAGAGTTATATTAACAAATGTCCTGGCTCTTCACAGCTTTATAATGGCAGAGAATGGTTGTGTCGTTTTTGAAGTTCATTAAAGTGCATATTTCCATCATATAACTGCTCCACACGGCTCTGTTTCTTTTTTATTTATTCATTTTTTTTATTTATTAATGCCATAACCAGAGCAACACAATGAGACAAAAATACAGAGTAACTAAAGTAAAGTCAAATCAAACAGTGCCAGAGGACAAGAACAAAATTGAACAAAATAACAAACAAAAGGACAAGGGTGCTATTTTATACAACATCATACCAGCTTACACTTGTATAAGCTCTAATTGCCTTTTTACTCATGCAATTACACAAAACTTAACAATAAAGATTTTTAAAGTCCATTTTAAAGCAAGAAAAGTTATGTTTGGGGTCCGACCGTTTCATTTTATGAATGTGAAATTTTACCATCAATATTACTAATTGTATGAAGTATGCCTTATTTTTCTCAATCCCATAATCATTTAAGTATATTATTATGTCAAATCCACTCAGCATCAATGTTGAATTTTGAATTTTGAAACACTCCACATCAATCCAAAATATTTTTGTATGTATGCAAATGCATGTATAGTTTCCTTTTCACCATTACAGCAATTACAAGAGTATCTAATTTAAAACGTTCCAGCACATGTTTTACTGGATATATTCTATGCATTATTTTAAAAGAGACTTCTTTCACTTTGTTATTAATATAGAATTTATCCACTGTTCGCCAAGCTTTACGCCAATTCGCATCTCCAAACACAGAAGACCAGAAAAAGCGAGCTGGAGGATAAACAATATTATTAAGTATATTTCTAATGTAGTTATTTAAGACTCTACCTTGTAAAATATTTGTATAACCAATAAATATTTTATCCTTGATATCTGTAAAATGTAGATCTTCTTCCTGGGATGTATTCCTCAAAAGGATCAATACTTTCCGGGGGATTGCATCCATTACAACAGCAAATTCCTTAGGGTTAACTCCGGGGGGTTAATAAAGGCCTTCTGAAGCGAAGTGAGGCGTTTGTGAAAGAAAAATATCCATATGTAAAACTTTACAAACTGTAATCTCGAACTCTAACTGTCGTACGCATGTTCACGAGAGACTGGCGTTCCAGCGTATGACGTAGGACGCTCCGGTGAGAATATGCAAGTTCTCTCGAGAACCAAGTTTTGTTTTGCTCCATCCTCTTCACTTCCGCGTTCGTCACCGAAACGTACGTTACACCTGCGTCCTATGCTGGAACGCCAGTCTCTCGTGAACGTGCGTGTGACAGATTTGTAAAGTTTTTAATATGGATATTTTTCTTACACAAATGCATCACTTTGCTTTAGAAGGCCTTTATTAACCCCCGTTAATAAAGTTTATGATGGATCAAGACAGAAACAGCCGTTCACTCCCATTATAAAGCTTGGAAGAGCCAGGACATTTTTAATATAACTCTGATTGTGTTCGTCTGAAAGAAGAAAGCCATACACCTAGGATGGCTTGAGGGGGAGTAAAACATGGGGTAATTTTCATTTTTGGGTGAGCTATCCCTTTAAAGGGGGCCGCACACCGGATGCGAAGCTCAGCGCCGCTCCGCTCCGCGTCTCAGGTATCTCACACCGGACGCGCACATTCTATATGCACAAGCTCAATTTATTCAATTTCAATTGTATTCAAGCTGTTGAACTCAGAATGTAAAACAAATGTATCTTGTAGCACAGGGTGAAATCAGTATGTACATTGACGATTTGAGGGAAATATAATATAAATTTAATATAAAACCTTGAAATGGCGCTCTGTGGCGCGGCAGGATTTTGAACAACTTCCTGAGTCGTAGCTGGGCGGCAAAAGTCGCCGCCGGTGTGCGTACACTCATTGAAAACAATGTGTTCGAATTTTAAAAACGTGGCGCGGCACTGAGCTTTGCGTCCGGTGTGCGACCCCCTTAAGAGTGGTAAACTTTAACAGGAAGAAAGGTTTGAGATTTGAATGTTCTGGGTTCTGCCGCTGATGAACCCAAGGTGCTTCGTGTACTTTATCAATGCTATGCTGCAATAAACTTCTTCATCAAGATCTTCAAAGTTTTTTCTTACAAAGTTCAGGATCTCCAAATTCTTCCAAAAGATGAAAAATTAAATGATCTGTGCTGCTATCAACGTTCATTTTATTGCTCTGTACTCTTAATGGATGTAACCTATTGACTCGTTTATGTTTGTTTTTGTTTTTCCTAAGCAATTTTAAAGTATTAGTTCACTTCAAAAACGAAAATTTCCTGATAATTTACTCACCCCCATCTCATCCAAGGTGTTCATGTCTTTCTTTCTTCAGTCGAAAAGAAATGAAGCTTTTTGAGGAAAACATTCCAGGATTTTTCTCCACATCATAGACTTCAATGGCAACCAACAGTTGAAGGTCCAAATCAATGCATTTTCACAGGAAGGGCTTCAGAGGCTCTGCACGATCCCAGATGAGGAAAAGGGTCTTATTTAGCAAAACCATCGGCCATTTAAAAAAAGAAAATAATAAAATGAACCTAAATTGCTCATCTTGCGCTGCTCTGCGACGCACCACGGATTGTGTAATCACGTCTGAAAGGTCACGCTAGACGTAGGCAGAAGTGCCACCACCGTGTTTACAAAGCACTCGTGCGAAGACTAATACAAACCTCCTTTAGCAAAAAAAAAGGTAAAACAACGATGTTGGACGATTTTGAAGTTGGAGATGGAGTGTTTTTGGTAAAGGGCATTTAGTCCTCGCATGTTCTCTTGGGGCATTTGCTTACATCGCCTACGTCTAGTGTGACCTTTCCGACGTGATTATGCAATCCCTGGCATGTCGCCGATTTAGGTTAAAAAGTATATAAATGATTATTTTTTCTTGAAAATGGCAGATGATTTGTCTAGATAAGACCCTATTCCTCGTCTGGGATTGCAGAGCCTCTAAAGCCTTTGAAACTGCACTGATTTGGACCTTCAACATTTTGGTTGCATTGAAGACCATTGTGTGGAGAAAAATCCTGGAATGTTTTCCTCAAAAACTTTTTTTCCACTGAAGAAAGAAAGACATGAACATCTTGGATGAGATGGGGGTGAGTAAAATATCAGGACATTTTCATTTTTAAATAATCCTTTAAGAGAAACAAATGAGACAAAGGTGAAACTTAAATGAAATATTACTCTGAACACAATCCTGTCTCCTGAGCTATGAAAGAGCAATAGTATGTATGTATGCATGTTAAATTGTATAAAGTTATTTTTTAAATTTTGTATATCATTTTTATTTCATATTTTTTTCTTACACCTACAGTGCTGAGTATATTTGATTGGCTAAGCTTATCTGTCACAGAGACTGAATGCGAAATCGCCCCCTATACCCTTAAATAGGGCACTATTTGAGGGGACAGCCATTTGTAGTGGTGTCTGAAATGTCCGGGACACTCACTCACTCACTCACTCACTTTTTTATTATTTATATTGTATTCATTTTACATTATTATTAATAGTAGTAGTATGTTACTGTATTTTGATAACTTGAGCATTAAAATGTTTTTTTATATTTATACATTTTTATTTATTTTATAACTTGAAAATTAACTTTTTAATAAATCTTTACACTCCAACAAGCTGTTTTGCAGAGCTGCCAACTTTTCGAAAAATCTTGGAATGAGATTTGGTGGGGCCAACCAAAATTTTGTCGCCGTACAAAGCAATTTTTTTTTTTCAGGGTTATTTTTCACACTTTTTTCCCAGTCATTTCAATGGCAAAGTTTTTCTATTTGGAAAAAATAAATCTGTACTTATTTTAATTATTTTATTTCACATCCTGCCCACTGATGTCCTAAAAGCAATGTTGATATTGAAATACAGTGAATGTAATGTAGGCTATGCAATACATTGTGCAAAAAGGGGGTTTATACGGTGGCCAAAAACAAAATTAATAATTTTGAAAAAGCATTAGAATAGCCTACTTGATTACCCCATAATGGTCACTCACTTTCATAAAAATATATTTACTTGTGGGTTTAAAATTCCACATATGGCACATTTACTGTCCAACAACAAATATTTTAGAAATGTGTATATTTTAGTCAGAATTATTGAGCTATTTGCAGGTGGCGGCGCTCGATCACGGAATCTTGAATTTTAGCGGAGATTCACTTGCAGAAGCTCGTCCTCTCCAGACAGCAAAATGGACATATTTGCACATATTTCTAACATTTACAGATGGAGAATATAATGTGAAATGTAAGTTATGCACTGAGGAAAGCACCACATCTCACCACAAACACCGCAAGTAGGCTATTTGTAAAGATATCTGTCAGTCTATCTCTCAGAGCACCTGTTTTAAACTATACATGTGAAATATCTTACCAGTTATTTTGAGGCCCTCAATATAAAACATGTGTCATGTTTAGGACAAATTGTAACATTTCAAGCTTTCTATAGGCCTACTTCTCATGTCTGTGAGGCAAGTAGGCTAGCTGCTGAGTTTGGGTTTATTTGAGATGCGCTCCAGTTCATCTGCAAAGTGAACACTGATTAAAATTAAGATAGGCTACAATTTATACAAAACGAAATTAACTTTAAATAAATTAAAAATCATTTCTGACCCTATGTCTTTGACTTTGTCTATGCACTTTTCATAATAGCCTAGATGAAATCTAAAATAGCACTGGCTAATATTTAAACATAAATAAACAAAATAGCTACATTTAATAGCTACAACAAATACAGGCAAATTTCATGTCAGAACTGGATTTGAGCGAATCTGGCTTTTGGTCGCACTACGCCGCCATAGCCTATTTATTTGCACATTTATCTTGAACCCCCAAACTGAAAGCATAACTACCACAGTCGATAACGAGTAGCTGGTAACTGGTAGATCTATAAACTCATCTTTCAGGCATTTGACCGACCAGGTTGACACTTCAGCGTGAGAAATCAGGGGTGTGAGCGTGTGAAACCATTCAAATGCGTGTCTTACGGCCAATCAGGGGCGCCGCTAGCAATTTTGGGCCCTATGAAAGAATACGATGTTGGGGCCTCTACCACACCAACCTAGCTATCCAAAATCTTTGTCTGCAATTTAATAATACTGACCAATTAAGCTCCGCTCGCTCAACCCAGAATGCCCCAATTGGCTGATGAAACATTGATTAAAATTAAGATACAGTTTATACAAAACAAATCTTCACAATCATGTCTGATCAACTCCATTCATCTTATGATGTGTCCTATCTCATGCAGTTCACTTTTCATAATCGACATCGATTGACAGATTGACAACATAGACATAAAAAACAACATTATAATATTTAAACATAAATATAAAAATAAATACCTTAATGGCTGCAACAATTATAGCACAGAGAAACTTCATGTCGGAGTGGGATATGTGTGAACGTAGTTTTACCGGTGAGTGTGAGCGGTTCATGAGTGGAGCGTTTTGCTGGATTTTGCCGGAAATGGCATTTATTTATATTTGTAACTCTTTGGTAGATTATACATTTATAATACATTACTACTAGTACTGTTACTACTATTAAAACCGATCTCTGGGGGCCCCAAAAGTGTCTGGGCCCTTAGAATCGTCCTAACTTTCCTCCCCTTAGCGGCGCCCCTGCGGCCAATGCGTGAGAGTTGGCAGCTCTGGTTTTGTGTTTGCATGTTCATATTTAGAAGCCACCTAATGGCAGAATTTGGAAATAGATGTCTTTTGTTTAAACATTTCAAGTATCACCAGTTTCCTTCGAAGTGATTACCAGATGCTCCAGGAGCAGCTGAACCGGTCTGATCACATAACATCATTAACATTTTTTCTTGGCTGTAAATACGTGTCATCTGGATCTTCCGGTCTCATTTGAGAAACACCACAGTAAAGGAGAGCTGTGACCTGGGTCTCGACCATCATGTCTTACTCCGGGTCTTATGTGGCCAAGTCCTATGCGGACAAAACCTACGCAGGCAAAACCTATGGGGGCAGCGCGTACACGGGCTATCCGGATGAGAAATCTGCGGAGGAAATATACCAGGAGCAGCTCAAGACTGAGAAGAGGAAGAGACGGGAATCCATGTGCTGCGAGGTGGTGGCGCTGCTCATCGGCTTTTTCGGATTGATTGGCGTCGCCACCGTCACAGGCCTCCCGATGTGGAGGGTGACGGCCTTCATCCAGGAGAACATCATTGTGATGGAGACGCGTTGGGAGGGCTTGTGGATGAACTGCTACCGGCAAGCCAACATCCGTATGCAATGCAAGGTCTATGATTCTTTGCTGTACCTTCCGTCCGACCTCCAGGCTGCCAGGGGTCTCATGTGCACATCTGTCGCTCTGTCCGCCATCGCCTGCATCGTGTCAGCCATAGGAATGCGCTGTACCCGTCTGGTGGACTCCCGTCCTAAGACCAAGCACATTGTTTTGGTGAGTGGAGGGTGTTTGTTCCTGGCGGGCTGCTTTACCACCATCATCCCCGTGTCGTGGACGGCTCACATGATCATCCAGGACTTCTACAACCCCTTGTTGATCGACGCTCAACGCAGAGAGCTCGGGGAGGCCCTCTATATCGGATGGGTCACTTCTGCTTTGCTCTTCATCGCCGGGGTGATTCTGCTCTGTCGACATGCACCACGGACACAGGACAAAATGGACATGGCTACTGTGATGTATCGTGCAGGATCGGCCCCGTATAACTACACCTATGCCCCCGGCTACGGATACCAGCCTGCATACGGATACCAACCTGCATATCAACCGGCCTATTCTTCCGTCCCACCATCAGTCTATAACCCGCCAAGATACTGAGACACACAGTGAGTGCTGCACTTTACCGCTAAAGTCTCCCATAAAGACTCCAGTACAGAAAGAACCTGAGATGGGAATGAACATTCAGAAGAAAACAGGACTCTTTATTGATTATATATGACTGTATATGTGATGCTTGATTTTTAATGCATTTCCTTCTTGCCTAAATTATAAAAGACTGTTCGTAATTTAGATTTGTACAAAGAACAAGATGAAATGTGCTAAATTTAAAAACTGTGGGATATTTCCATACAGCATTTAACTGATTTAATGTTGACTCTGTGATATTTTTTTTCACTTTGTATATTTTTAAAGCACTATATTGACTTTAATTGTATTAAAAAGATTTAAAATAAATGTCTGAAAAGAACAGTGGATGTACAAGTTCCTGGTCTGTAGTCTGAAAACATTCCTTTCCTGGATCTGACAGCATGATTTTGCAGTTTTTTTCAGCCTGGTTTTGGCGACGCTGGTCGAACCAGTTGAGGTGGCTCTCCAGTGTTTGTTTCTCTTGTGTTGTCAGAGGAAATGTTCCACAACCTCAATGTCACACCCTTAATGCAAATTTATCAGAAGGCCTGAGTGACTTTGACGTTGTGTGACAAAAAGAGATGTGCAAGTGATCTAAGATGTACTTGAAATAACAGTTGATGCATCAAAACAATGGTATACTCTTAAAAAATAAAGGTTCTTTGGCGAGGTGTATGGGTCCATTAAGAACCGTAAATATCCAAAGAACCCTTCCATTGCACAAAAGGTTCTTTAAAGCGTAGAAAGGTTCTTTAGACTATAAAATGGTTAGAAAAAAAAATTCTTTAAAGAACCTTTCCCAAAATGGTTCTTCAGGGAACCAAAAATGGTTCTTCTATGGCATCGCCGTGAAAACCCCTTTTTGGTTCTTCCTGGCACCTTTATTTTTGGTCTAAACATTCATCTGGACTTGTTGATGAAAATGTACTTAATACCAGAAGTTTATGGGCACAGTTACTGTCAGCTGTCTTGTAGAGAACAAAAACTAGATTTTATTTCACATTATCTGAAGAAAATGTGAGTAGTGCTACAAAGGTTGCTAGGGTGTTACTATGAAGCTGCTAAGATGTTCTAAGTGTTTTATTATCATGAATTAGAAACCCTGAGGGCACATAGTAACATGCTAAAAAAAATGCTCACTGTCAAATGGAATTCTTGCTAAGGTGTTGTATTTTTAATATGTTGATTTGCCCCAAAACCCTAAACATGCTAAACACACTCAGAAAACTTTTGCAGATGCATAACAACATGAGATAAAATTCTCAGTATCAAATGGAATTGCAAAAATGATTGACCATATAAAAGTTGCTAGGGGGTTGCTATGCAGATGCTAAAGTGTTCTGAGTGGTTGCTATGCAGCTGTTAAGACCCTAGAAATCTCATAGTAACATTCTAAAAACCACTCAGAACTCTTTAGCAGTTGCATAGCAACACCCGAGCAACCACATAGTAACATTCTAAAAACCACTCAGAACCTCTTTAGCAGTTGCATAGCAACACCCGTGCAACCACATAGTAACATTATAAAAACCACTCAGAACCTCTTTAGCAGTTGCATAGCAACACCCGAGCAACCATAGTAACATTCTAAAAACCACTCAGAACTCTTTAGCAGTTGCATAGCAACACCCGAGCAACCACATAGTAACATTCTAAAAACGACTCAGAACCTCTTTAGCAGTTGCATAGCAACACCGGAGCAACCACATAGTAACATTGTAAAAAAACACTCAGAACCTCTTTAGCAGCTGCATAGCAACACCCTGGAAACAGCAAGTAACATTCTAAAAGCCACTCAGAACCTCTTTACCAGCTGCATAGCAACACCCGAGCAACCACATAGTAACATTCTAAAAACCACTCAGAACCTCTTTAGCAGCTGCATAGCAACACCCAAGCAACCACATAGTAACATTCTAAAATTCTTGACTGTACAAAAGTTGCTAGGGTGTAGCTATGCAGCTGCTAAAGTGTTCTGACTGAGTGGTTCTTAGCATGTTGCTACGTGGTTGTTTTCAGTGGTTCCCCCAGAACACCTTAAACAACATGCTAAACACCTCTCAGCATCAAATAGAATTGCAAAAATAATGAAATATCTCCAATGGTGCAAAAATGACACGCTTCACCTTTCACAAAAAGCAAAACATCATCGTTAAGCCATCAGCTGACTGCACAAATGTTTTTGAACACTTCAGACAGCAATTTAATGAGGCACAACACCAATGGCGTTAAACATTGACAGCAGTCAAGGCTTGTTGTGTGTTTGCTTGTATCTGGCTGTTCAGTGATCCCTGCGTTTGCTCACTTAACAGGATCTTTGCCAGAAAACATAGCCTGCTGAGCAAACATCAACACTGCTACGTGCTCCTCCTCCCCCCCCCCCCCCCCCGAGCGGCAGAAAACCAGATAGAAACACTCACAGGGGGATTCGATTTCATAGCAACCACCCTCAGCGCTCCCTCCCTCCCTTGAGCAAAAGGGCGGAGACTGGGAACAGGTGAACACCTATGAGCTCCCAATCCAGCAGGATGCAAATCCTCACAGTTGAAACCTGTCCTTGCTGTTCTATAGCACGCAGGCTTCTGGAGTCATGGCGAACAGCGCCCTGGAGATTGTGGGAATGTGCGTGACCCTGATCGGGCTCATCGGGGCGGCGGCCAGCACCGGGATGCCGATGTGGCGGGTGACTGCGTTCATCGGGGAGAACATCATTGTGATGGAGACCCGCTATGAGGGCTTGTGGATGAACTGCTACCGGCAGGCCAGCATTCGGATGCAGTGTAAGGTGTACGACTCTCTGCTGGCGCTGCCCCCGGACCTCCAGGCCGCACGGGGGCTCATGTGCTGCTCCGTGGCATTGACCGGTCTGGGTTTACTGATCGCCATCGTCGGGATGAGGTGCACGGCATGCATTCGAGACAACGACCGTGCCAAGCGTATGATTCTGATCATCTCGGGTTGCATGATTCTAATAGGCTGCTTCTGCTGCCTCATTCCCATCTCCTGGACCGGACACGCCATCATCCAGGATTTCTACAACCCCTTGCTCATCGACGCCCAGCGCAGAGAACTCGGGGAGGCGTTGTACATCGGCTGGGTGTCGTCAGCCTTCCTGTTCGCTGGCGGCTGCATATTCACCTGCTGCAGCGGCCCCCTGGACAAGGGCCCAGACCCAAGGTACATGTACTCCAGGAACGCACCCCATGTGGCCTATCAGCCGCAACCCGTGGCCTTCCACCCGCAAGCGCGGTCGGACTACAGCCATCCGTCCGGACCACCGTCATTCATTCAGGAGTCGTATCAACCGTCCAGACAGCACTCATTCATTCAGGAGTCGTATCAACCGTCCAGACAGCAGTCATTCATTCAGCAGTCGTACCAACCATCCAAACAGCAGTTATTCATACAGCCGTCCCGACATCCGTCCGCCCGCAGCGCAGTGGCTTATCTCTGAAATCCACAGGCTTGTGTATTTGCGTTTTTGTCTGTTTGTGTGTGTTAGAGAGAGAGATGGAAAGAGTGGACTTCTAAACAAAGGTGTTTTACAAAAGAAAAAAGAATAAAATTGTAACATTGAAATGGTTTTAAATGTAACAAAGTTAGCTGTCCATTTCATTTTTGCCAGTTTTCATTCTTGGGAATGTTTTTGATCAAATTTAAATACTGTTTCTACTTTGGCTTACATGTCTAAGAGCAGATGAGAAACAGAAAGGACTTTAAACCAAAGTTGTTGTTTTTTTTTTAAAAAGAAAAACAATTTTAGGTAACACTTTATTTTAAGGTGACACTTTATTTTTATGTAAATTATGCATAATTACAAGTAACTAAACCAAACCCTAACCGTAAGTCTATAGTAAGTACATGTAGTTCATTCATATTACTCAGTGCTTGCGTCACATTGAACTAAAGTGTAACCCAATTTGAACATTGAAATGGTTTTAAATGTGAAAAAGTTGCTTGTACATTTCATTCTTTGCTACGGTTTTGACTATTTGAATGTGATTTATACTTTGTTTTTAACTATGTAAGTAGTTTGAGAGTACTTACAACTGTGACTGAGATAAAGATGTTTTATAAGATTGATCATACCTCAGGATGTTGTAAAGTGAGTCACTTGAGGTATTACTTCAAAGCTGTCTAAAACAGAAACTATGTTTAATATTCAGATAATTTTGTAAATATCATAAATGATTTAAATCAATAAACAAGTGAAGTATCTTAGGATAAGATATTTGCTTTTCCTCCTCATATCTTTCTGCATTTACTTGTCATTTGAAACTGTGGTGTTCTGCTTTGCGTTGTGTATTTGCTCAGTAATAATTCTTGGAAGAAATCTGTTCATCTCTATGCTTCAGAGGACGTGTTTTCTCAAAAAGTCACGGGGTCTGAGTTACAGGCAGGTGCTGAATTCGGTGGTTTAGTTCAGCTCAGTGCGTTCAAGATCTTTATGCCCTGCGGCTTCAGATAAACAGAAAGCCACAGTGAAACGTAAGACGGCTATTGTTTTGAGCGTCTCTGTGTAGAGTAGACACACCCAGAGCGAGTGAATTACACAAAGAGCTTTTGGTGTTGGTATAGTAGTGCTACAACAGAACCAGGAAACTATCTTGGAGAATGCATTGTGAGGAAAACTCCCAAATTGATTATTAATGTTGTCATTTAATTCGATACAAAAATACTTATAAAACTAAGTGTAGACTTAAAAAATTAAGCTTTTCCCTGTGGTTATAACACCAGTTATTTTGCCAAGAGATTTTCTTTTTATTATTTTACATCAGACATAGTAGAGAAAGACAATTTTCTGGGAGATGGTCTTCATTCCAGCTTTCTCTGTCTTCCTGGACACCCAGTCTGGATTTTATAGGTTGAGAAATCAATTACATTACCAGAAAAACAGGTTGTTTACGCTATACCTTGCGCTTTCACACGGCACAATATACCCTTGAACATATGCCTAGAGAAACTTGTTGTTCATTGTTCAAAATAGATGTCTTATAGAGAACTTGTGTCATATGCGTTGGTAGGAAAACAACATCATGCTACACAATTCTTCCTTACAGAGAATTTCAGCCACGTGCGTAATTGGAAAACTTATGCTACATATTCCTGTGTTCAAAATGATCTCCTCTCTGTGTCTCTCACATGCTCAGGCTCACTCTGACTAAATGATAATGATAATACAAATGATAATGAATATTGATAAAGAATAATACAGAAAATTATATTAAATAATACAATCTTATGGTGATGATACACAGGGAAACTTTTTGAGCAATGTTACTAGGCAATGTTGCCATCAACGGGAAACCAGGTCCATGACCGATCTAAAGTATCCAGATGGAAATTTGTTGCCCATTCCCAATGGGAAAAGTGGCCAAGCAACATTGCTTTGTAACATTGCCCAGCAACATTGCTCAAAAAAGTTGCCCCATGTATCATCGCCTTTTGTCTTCACAAAGTTCAGTCGCCTTTTGTCTTCACAAAGTTCAGTCTATATAACTTTATTCCCAATTATTTTACCAAATATAAATGCACATTGTAGTGTTATTTGTGTGAAGGCCTAGGTGTTCTAAATCACTCACTTATGAGGTTCAATTTGAGTTGAGATGCTTCCTTAGAAGTTTGCTTACTAGTATGCAGTATATATAGAAAGGCGGCTCACTGGGTTTTAGAACAGAGCCTGTATGTACTGTGGTGGCCTCATAGTTCAGGCCACTAATGCAAAAGATGTGGCGCGTCACCAGGGAGAAGTGACCTTGACTAGATTATTACAAAAGTCATCATGCCTGTGTGGGACAATGGTCTCTAACCAGTGATTTGGATGAAATGTACATTTATGCATGATTAATGACAATAAAATTAGACTGCAATAAGCAGCAACCAAACATATTGTCCAAAGCTGTCACTGGCTAGGCTATCCACCTTATTTTTAATGTAAGAGCGCCCAGGAATTTCCAACTCCTGTGTCACATGATTCAGTTATTTTAGCTGTCCAAAAACAGCCCAGCTCCTTGATATTGCAAGCTTGTATTTCTTATTTTAATCGTAATCATAAACAGACTGGTTATTAGCACTTTGTTATTCTTCCAGTTCTCTACCTATAATGGCTAATGCATCGTAAGTCTCACACATTCCTGGGAAATAGCTTACTTCTGCATTAGTGCCAAATAAGGTGGATAAAAGAAACTCAGCTTCCAAAGCACTGCTTAAAAGCAGATTGGTGCTGCTACTCCCTCTAGTGATGAAGTATGAGTATGAGGATGCTATAACTCTTTCTTAGTCAAGGTCATCTGAGATATATGAGAGGGGTCTTGTTGACAGCATTTGGCCACTGGAGAGTAAACACACCATCAGCATCTCTACATACCCTCATCATCCCGAACCAATCAGAGGACACCGCTGCCACTTTCCCATAACAAAGAGAGTTATCATCAAGATGTATAATTGCACACTCCGGCCACACTGCCATGTGGATCTATGTGGAAACTGACTGTCCCATTTGATCTAGGAACAACATTTACCTAATACACCTGTGTTTTGTGTTTAACACGCCGAGTCTGAGACCTCTGGATTTGGACACTAAATCACTTGCCCAACAGGATTATCTTTGTTCAGAACAGGGTGAGTGGATTCATTCATTTGTTGAGGATAGTTTCCCGTCATCTGAGGAGACATGTTCTTTTGTTGAAAACAAAAACAGCTTAAAAGAGAACAATAGAAATGAACAGAAGAATTAAACATTTGTTTAAAAACAGAATTGAGCCTGGGATTGTTTTGTTTTTTTGACAGAAGTCTCTTATGTTCACCAAGGCTGCATTTATTTGATCAAAACTACATTGATCAAAACAGTACTATTGAAATACACTGCCCGGCCAAAAACAAAAGTCGCTGTTCGGATTTAAATAGGCACATTTTTAAGAGTCTATGATTGGATCATTATTGCAGTGATTATTATGTTTCTAGCATGTTATATGTTTGGCAACGGAGTGTACCTTCATTTCTTAATAATAACAATGTAGGAATACACATCATGGCCATATTCCAGGATGACAATGTCAAGATTCATCAGGATCAAATTGTTCAGGCTACATGGTTGTGCTAGAGGAGACTTTACAGAGTGCTGGACTCTTGCATTGGCAATACAAGATCTTGACAAAAAATTGATGCACCTCTATAAATGTTGTGATGTTATTTCCATCAAGACGTGCATACATTTGTGGTCAAGGTCTTGTATTAACAATGCAAGAGTCCAGCACTCTGTAAAGTCTCCTCCAGCACACCCCAAAGACTTTCAATGAATTTAAGGTCTGGACTCTTCATGCTCCCTCCCAAACATTCTTTCACAGTCTGAGCTGATGAATCTTGACATCCTGGAATATGGTCATAATGTGTCTTCCTACATGGTTGTTTAAAAAATGAAAAGCTGTAACCCTTCCTGTTCGAACTGCCCGCTCCAAGTGGGACTCGAACTCGGGTCTGCCGGCATGAGAGTCGGACGTTCTAACAATGAGGCTAAAGGCTGCAACCTCTAGTGTCAGTCTCTAGAGCGTTTCTTGAGATCAGAGGAGTGAGGTTTACTCACACAGCGACTACTAGCTGGCCTCCGTTACACTCACCCCCCTAAACCTCACTCCCGTCCGGGTCACGGCACCAATGTAACCCCTACTGTTCGAACTGCCCGCTCCAAGTGGGACTCGAACTCGGGTCCGCCGGCATGAGAGTCGGACGTTCTAACAAGGAGGCTAAAGGCTTCAACCTCTAGTGTCAGTCTCTAGAGCGTTTCTTGAGATCAGAGGAGTGAGGTTTACTCACACAGCGACTACTAGCTGGCCTTTGTTACACTCACCCCCATAAACCTCACTCCCGTCCGGGTCACAGCACCAATGTAACCCCTCCTGTTCAAACCACCCGCTCTAAGCGGGACTCAAACCCGGGTATGCCAGCATGAGAGTCAGACAATCTAACAAGGAGGCTAAAGGCTGCAACCTCAAGCGTGAGTCGCTAGAGCGTCTCTTGAGATCAGAGGAGTGAGGTTTACTCACACAGCAACTACTAGCTGGCCTCTGTTATACTACACACTCCATCAATTAGAGTTAGAAGAACTGTTGTACAAACATACAACATTCTAGAAACATAATAATCACTGCAATAAGGATCCAATCATAGTCTCTTAAGCATTTACCAATTTAAATCCAAACAGCAACTTTTTGTTTGTTTGTTTTGGTCAGGCAGTGTATTAAAACACCTGTTTTCTACAGTATGTGAATATATTGTAAAATGTAATGTGATCAAAGCTGAATTTTCAGCATCATTACTCCAGTCTTCAGTCACATGATCCTTCAGAAATCATTCTAATATGATGATTTGCAAGAATGAAACCAATTATATTTGTCTCTCCACTTTCAGGAAAACGAATGAAATAGACAAAAGCGTGAGAGGCAGAGGTCAGTGATGGTTCAGGGCAAGTTTGAACTCATCGCTCTGTGCCTGGGCATCATCGGTCTGATCGGGACGGTGGCCGTCACGGGCCTTCCCATGTGGAAAGTGACGGCGTTCATCGGTGAGAATATCATTGTGATGGAGACCCGCTGGGAGGGTCTGTGGATGACGTGCTTCAGGCAGGCCAACATCCACATGCAGTGCAAAGTCTACGACTCTCTGCTGTTCCTCCCGCCGGACCTGCAGGCGGCCCGAGGCTTGACGTGTAGCGCTCTGGCACTGTCTGCGCTCGGGCTGCTCGTGTCTCTTTTCGGCCTCCGTTGCACATCGTGTCTCAAGGATCAACTGCGTATCAAAAGCATGTTTGCGATTGCTGCGGGGGCGATGCAGATTTTAGCGTGTGTTTGCATTATCATCCCGGTCTCTTGGACGGCTCACACTGTTATTAGAGACTTCTACAACCCTCTACTGCTCGACGCCCAGCGCAGGGAACTAGGAGAGGCGCTGTATATCGGTTGGGTAACTAGTGCTTTTCTTTTGGCCTCTGGAGTTATATTTCTCTGTCGTCGTGTTGGTCCAAAATCAGACTCATCATTTTATGCTCATCGACCAGTTAATAAACCCGCGTTAAACCGCTTCCAGCCCTTTAACTCTATCAGACACCAGCCTTTGCTCCAGAACAACAGCCTCTCCATTCAGCAGCCTTCTGTGGTCAGCTACGCCATTACGCCTTCCAGTGGTCAACATTCACCTTACAGTATGCAACCGGTGACCACAGGGTCTTTAATGTACAGTCAAAACATCATGCCACCTCAGAATCTGAACTATGATGGCCCAAATGTGATGCAAAGCCAGTATGTATCCCGAAACACACAGCACCCCCGTCAGCTTTCCAGACACTTCAAAGGAAGCAACGGTAGTGATCCCTACGCGTCCTTCACCTCGGGATCCGCATTTCATCCTGTGCCGCAGAACCCGCTGTTTGTAGGGTACATCTACTCCAGGGTGCAGTCGTACAGCTCAGACAGTAGCCATGGACTACGTATCTAAGGGTTTTTGATGTATTTCAACATTTATTTTTTAAATAATAGCCTAATCATTTACAAAAATCAATCACTCTAAAAAATGCTGGGTTAAAAACAACCCAAGTTGGGTTGAAAATGGAGTATTGGGTTGTTGTAACCCAGTGAATGGATTGTTTCAGTCCAACTTGAGTTGTTTTTAACCTAGCATTTTTTTAGAGTGTAGGAAGTTGTGATAGTCTTTTCTTGCTTGGTGATGTTTATCTGCGTGAAACGGCTTCTCGGACAAGAACAAATGTAGAGCGGTACTTGACTTTGTCCGTGGGGAATTGATTGGATGGTTGTGGTTTGCTATTGGTCGATCACTAGTAAAGAGGAGAGATGTCACTGCAAAAGGAAGGGGAAGTTATTTTCATTAAAGATTATAAGGCACATGAATGCACATAAATACTGTATTATTTTATTTTAAAAAAATATGAACTGTTCATTTTTATTTCATGGTGACTAATTGTAATTAGGCTAAATAAAAATTCTAAATTCCAGAAGTTTCAATAACTGCATATTCTTTTGGGTTTAGCTTTTTTGAGGTCATGATTAGCCTACATTTTGTTTTTATTTTCACAAATAGCAAATCCTCAGCAATTCCTACCCAATCAAATATTTTAGTGCTTGACAGAACTAGCCAAAATTATATAGTTAAAAAAAATTCCATGACTTTTTAAATGCCTTTTCCCAGTCTAAAAAAACACACTTTTAAAATTCCCTCATATCCAGGTTTTCCAAGATCGTGAGAACCCACATTAAACATTATATCAGTTTAATTTTGTAGGCAATATATATATATATATATATATATATATATATATATATATATATATATATATATATATATATATATATATATATATATATATATATATATATATATATATATATATATATATATAAACGTTTATATATATATAAACGTTTTCATTTTGATGAGCACGACTGTATATGTAATGCATGCAACATATACATCACAAATATTTAGTTTTATTAAAGGGACAGTTCACCCCAAAATTAAAATTCTGTCATCATTTACTCACCTAAGTTGTTCTAAACCTATATGAGTTTCTTTGTTCTGTTGAACACAAACAATGATATTTTGAAGAATGTTGGTTACCGAACAGTTGCTGAAAAAAATGAGTATGAAAAAGTCAATGAGGGCCAGAAACTAACATTCTTCAAAATATCTTCTTCTGTGTTCAACAAACGCTGTAAAATCTAATTAGTTAGACTTACTTGAAAAAAAGCATGCAAACCGATTGCCTTAAAAAACAAGTAAAGTGAAATAGGAATAGGCCTATGTTGTGCTAACAAATGCTTAGTTAGTTTAGTTCACTTACACAAGAGTTCTAGTAACTAAAAGAACTGTAGAGAGTACTTGATCTTTTAATTTAGGTTTACTCTTGACTTAGTATAGCTACCATAGATGTTACCATTGTTGTGTTTTGCTGAATGTTGAAGTGTGTGTGTGACTCAAGCATGATCAACTGCAAGATATTGTTACAAATATAGAGGGATTATGTCAACCCAATTAAAAGTTTCACAGGTGTTTATGACGTAAGTGTTAGCAATAAAATTGTAAATGATCAGTATATGACATAAAGGGAAATATTACATAGGTTAATTTTAAAAGATGATCTTAATTTCTGACTTAATAATTAGCTATAGTTACTTATTCAGTCAGAAGCTAGGTCAACTTTAAAAAGCAACCTATTTGTTACTTCTCTTCCTTTGAAACCAAATAACTGATTTATTGTTGCATCGCTGCATCAGAAAGAGAGTTTAATAATATAAATGTTCCAAGTGCCCAACCAAAGTGAACACTTATCACTATAATGGTGAGGATTTCTTTTTTTTTGCTTTACAAAATGGCACTCAAACCAATCAATTAATCTTAACTTGGTTTTTCTGAGTAAGCAAGATTACTAGATTTTTACAATTAAGTTAAGACACTAAGTAAAGTTAACTAAAAAGTCCATCCATCCATCCATCATCTTCCGCTTATCCGGGGCCGGGTCACGGGGGCAACAGTCTAAGCAGAGACGCCCAGACTTCCCTCTCTTTAGCCACTTCCTCCAGCTCTTCCGGGGGAACCGGCCAGCCGGGAGACATAATCCCTCCTGCGTGTCCTAGGTCTTCCCCAGGGCCCTAAAGCCAGTTTCCATGTCCAGAGATCGGGTTGTCGGGGCCCTCGCCTTCGACTCTCGCCCGATACACTATGCACCGGCCCCTTACGATCCCTCCTGTCGGTGGTGAGCCCACGTCGCTCCTTTGGGCTGAGCCCGGCCTGGCTCCAGGGTGGGGCCCCGGCTGCGCCATGCCAGGCGATGTCTCGTCCTTGTTTTGATTGTGATCATAATGGGCTTGTGAACTGCTCTTAGTCCGGCCCGTCACCAAGGACCTGTTTGCCTTGGGAGACCCTACCAGGGACATACATCCCCAGACAACATGGCTCCCAGGATCATTCGGGTACTCAAACCCCTCCACCACGATAAGGTGACAGTTCAAGGAGAGGTAACTAAAAAGTGTTAATTAGAATCACTGTGGGATTTTACAGTGAAAGAAAGAAACGTATACAGGTTTGGAACAACTTGTAGGTGAGTAAATAATGACAGAATTTTCATTTTTGGGTGATTTGGGTGAAACTCAAAGCTGCGATTGTTTCTTATGAATCCAGCCCCCATAAACAACCTTTGTTTCACATTGAGGCATGCGGACAGCAAACACTGAATCGGCATACAGCACATCAAACCGGTTTTAGCCCTGTGGGATGATATTTACTGGCAGTTAAGAAGCGGTGTGTTATTCTCCAAATAAACAGCTGAGTTTGTCCCGGAGCTGAGAATATGACAATATTTGAAGAGATAGTCATGTAAATATCCTATGGTTCTCTCTTTTCAGCTGACAGGGGACTCATTATATACTGTACTGTATTTCCACTTTGTAAATTATGCAAGTCTCTGCTGTTTCTATCACTTGTGACTTAGAGATAAAATACATAAGGTAGAGGAGATTGGCTAGTTGTCCCAGAGTCGGTCTCAGTTCAGCTATCTTGAGTGTAATGGTTGTTCACTTTTCATTGCAATCCTGTAATAGGTTGTTATTGACTTTCAAAAGTGTGATAACTTACCCTGATCTTCCATTGCCATTATGATGGTTAACCAGTAGATGGCCTTGCTGAGCATTTACTGTAGTTATCACCCTTACAACGTACAAGTGTAGCTTATTGGGGACTTCATTTTGTAAATTGTGAGTTGTATTGCAAACATTCCCTATGTTACACTGTAAAGAAATATACAAACAATTGCAATTTGAAGTCGAGTGAGTTGTCAAAGTAAACACCTCTAGTGTAGAACATCCTGTAGAAATGCATTAACCGGCGTCTGGCTTTGTTTACAGGGGCTGAACTGTTGGCTATCCTCCTTCTCTAAATGACCTGTGATCCAGATCCTGTCTCTGTAATCCCTCTAATGCCGTAAAAACCCACTGTCACAAAGACCTAAAGGATACGGGTAGCAATCACCTCTTAAACCAGATCCAGACCGTTGGAATCAGTTTCAGCATGTTTTTTTTCAGCTGATGAACGTTAAAAAGGTACAATATGTAAGATTTTTGGATTCAAATATCCAAAAACCACTAGAACAGTGTTATATATTTATTATCCAAAATGTTTCCAAGAATGTTCAAATCCAGAGAAATAAGCAATTTTAACCAGGACATGGACCTATCAAGGACATCATTCCCGCGTTACCCTCGATTCCCGGTTTTATTTTGTAGAAACCATGGAAACACCAAAGACGCTTTAATATTATGTGTTTTATTAGACAGGTGAGCAACTGTTTGGATGCATTCATCAACAGAAATCTAATCATTGTTATACAGCTCAACACAGTAAGTCTTATTGATCAAATCTGGTTTTCTTGATTTACCGTGAGTACCATATTTTACCATGTCTAATATCGATCTAGCTTACAGTGTGAACAAGCTCACTCAAATGTATCTAATATGATAAACAGCACTGCATTACCCCACATACACATGAGCGGAAGAAGCGGAAGCGGCGACTGTGGCATAATAAAAGCTCTGCGAAATCAAGGCGTCAAGCTACGCCTTTGTTTTGAATAAGCTACCTCTAGGCCAAAAATTACATATTGTGGCTTTAAAAAAATTGACAGCCAATCAGAATCCATCCTGCTTTAAAGAGCTTGAGCTTTTAAAGTGGTAGACAATAAAACTGCTGCGCGCGCTAATGTCGTGTAGTTTCGAGATGACCTTGTGACGTCCTATGCGCTTCTATGGCAACACTATCAATGCCAAATAGAATCTGCAGTGGTCAGATGGCCATCACGTGTTCTGTGAAGAGTCGTAATCTCATATTTACAGTAATTACTACATGGTGTGAATGCATTTTTAGATTAAACACAACAATATTATATGTTGGTGCACGCTAGGGGGGTATTCCAGAAAGCAAGGTTAACTTACCGTCACATATACCCCTAACTCCAGGTTGATTAACCCAAACATTGCTTACCCGAGGTATGCTGGTTAAAAAAACGTGAGTAAGTTCAGAAAACTCAGAGTATGTTAACCGTGAACACACAAGACATTCTCAACAGAGCGACGAATCAACTAGTCATCATGGAAACGTACAAGTGTGCCATACTTCCTTCTTCTTCTTTTGTTTAATGAAAAAAAAAGTTTTTCCTTTGTGTTTTTCGCGAACAGACAACAACTAGTCAAAATTATCCCTGTACTCACACGGACCCCCAAAAACAACTAAAAACGCTGTAGCCTATTCTGTGTCAGGCCAGTAGTTGGCAATGTGACTTTGTAAAGAAACACTAGACTGAACACTTAAAAACGCATGACGTGACCGTTTTCACAAATTCGTGTTTTTGAAGTTAACACGGAGACAATCGTTTTCAGAAACTTTGAAGAATCCTTTTTCAAAATTTGTGTTTTCAGTCCCCCAAGATCGTTTGCTAGTTTTCGGTTCCGAATTCAGGGTATGTTACATGACAACGATGTCAAAATGATCCCTGTTCACACGGATCTGCGAAAATGCCAGGCCAGTAGTTGGCGACGTCACTTCGTCAAGAAACACCTCAATACGCATGCGTGAACATAATTCAAAGGCTTGTATTTTCAGGCCCCAAAAACGCCGTTGTCGTGTAAATGAACGGCCAAGACGCATACAAAGTTTTCAATTGAAAACAATGTCGTGTAAACATACCCTCGGAGAGGGCCGGCTCTGTAAATCTGGGGGCCCTAAGCAGGATAATTTTGGGGCCCTGCCTTGCAGTGAATAATGGAGTATTGCACTGCAAACCAGCAACTGTATACAATCTAACACTTACATATTTCATCTGTATATCTTTTAACATGATTGCCTACAATTATTTTACTGCTTATTAAAGTACACTCACTGAAACAGTAAAAGTAAAGATTATAGATTTGCAAATTTAAGGTCAATTTGTTGTAAACAAATAAATATTAATAATTTAGCATTAACAATATATAGCTAACTTACAACATTAGCCATAGTGGTATGCGGCTCGCTATGCTCTACTGAAGCAGCAGTAGAGTCACCTCCTCCAGCTGTTGAGATTATCATATAATTAATAATAAATACAGTATGCAGAGTAGATAAAACAAATTAATTTTAAATTAATATTAAAGTACAATTAGCCAACATAGTGAATTATGATTATAAAACTAAATTTTTTATTGGCAAGAGGAAAATTAGCTATGTTGAAGTTGCGCACAAAACTATTCAAAAGAAAGGCAGTGGGAAATATTTACTTGTCATCTCTGGTGTCAGCCTCCTGAAATGTTTCTCCACGACCACCAAAATATTTAAGAATGGCTCCTCCTGAGAAAGTGACATTTAGTTTTTTACAATTATGTTAAGGGTAAATTAAAAGAAATCCAATGTTAATTATATTATTTAATTATTGGTTGATTAACTCTTACATACTGTTCATATTTTAAACCTTCACAGCATGGAGTGAGATATTTTTTTACCTTTTATGATTACATACAGTAATACATTCACTGTAAAAAAAAAATCAGGTGCCCAATTGAAAATTTTCTAGTGAGCGATCACATCTAAAATTTTCAGTTGGCCAAATTTAATTTCTTGCATTTTAATTGAATTAAAATGCATCAATTCACATTAATTCAATTTGGCCAACTGAAAAATTTAGATGTGATCGCTCACTAGAAAGTTTTCAATTGGGGACCTGATTTTTTTTACAGTGTTCTTTACTAAAATTTACCACAAATCCATTTTGCTTTTAGGTGTCTTGTATCGATCATCATTCAATAATGTTTCAGAGAGGACACTGTGTTTTCTTTAGGTTTAAATGGTCTGGGCGATTTAGCTTAACAATATATAAAATATTTCATAATAGTATATAGATTAATATTTATTAATAATCTTTAATTGCCTATTCAATTAAGACCATAAGAAAAAGCTTGTATTTAACCGCTTTATTTTAAACTTCATTTTGATTTTGACTGTCAAATGATTGCTCTTTCTCTTCCTATTACTTTCTTTCTCTCGAATGTTCTTAAACTATTTTTTTATTGTAATAAGCGTCTATTGAGACAAAGATTTTTCGTTTTTTTCTTTCCCAGAACTAGTGTAGGTCATGTAACGTTAACTGTTAAAAAGAAAATACATTCAAAGGAGGTGGGTCTGTCTCAAGCAATGTTGATTCAGCATAATCGACGGACAGCTAACGTTATGCTGCGTTCACACCAAACGCAAATAGAGTGTCTGGCGCGAGCGATTTGATTTCAATGTTAAGTCAATGGAAAGGCGCGTTGACGCGCGTCTAGAGGTCCCGCGGCGCGGAAGGCGCTTTTCGCGCGGTGCGAATGACGCGAATTGAGCGTCTTGCGTGATAAACTGCGGGGACGCTGGCGAGTGCAATCTGTAGTTAGGGGGCCCCCTAGTGGCGGCGGGGCCCTAAGCAGCCGCTTAGTTCGCTTATAGGGAGAGCCGGCTCTGCCCTCGGACTTGTTTCTGTCACGAGTGAGCAACTAGTTAAAAAAAATCGTGGTTGAGTAAAGATTCAATGACTCGCCCATAACGCAAAAAAAGGACTGAATTCGGAATAGCGCACAGCCATATTTTTATTTAGCAGAAATAGTAAGAGTATGCTATTCCGAAATCAGCCACTGACAAATTTGATCGAATCTTTTTTCAACTGAACTTGTTTAAGATTTGAATCATTGTAGTGAATCAAATCTCAACTACTTCACACACAGTCACACACAAACAAACTTCTCACAGCTGCATCCGCGCACTTTTCTTCTCACCTGGTCGTTTTAGTTGCAGTTTTATATAATGCGAGTAATGTTTTATTAAAATTGGGTTAACTGCTGTTGAATAAGGGTGTCTTCCCGTTTGGCGAAATCACAGACAGCGAGTGACACATAAACGGGTATTTAATCTGCTGGCAGATGTGCGTTTCCATCAGAGCTCCGGCACAAGATTTAATCATTTCCTCGGTGTACCAAAGAGCAAAGACGTTGTCGAGGTCGACTGCTGCCAGATTTGAAGTTAATCTTCACAACGGATCCATGTTTGCGGATCAGAGAGTCGACAGTGCCCTCAATTGAGCCCGCGCGCACGGACTGGGAGTCGTTCTCCGCGCGCTCGGTCCCTGTCAGCAGCACCACTATGTCCTGAAAGCCCCGCGGGAGGGATGCTCATTCACGGTGACTTATTCTGGAAAGTGATGCCCAGTTAGCACCCATGGATGTGAGGATGGGTGATTCCCACCAGTGCGAGTGAGTGGAAAGATGCTGCTCGGATGGAAATTATTCCTGAATGGATACAAAAAGAAGAAGGATATGGATGTTGAACGTTCCTCCTGCAGGTGCACCATGAAGGGGACAGGTGTGAGCTTCATCCTGCTGTGTCTGATGGCAGAGGTCAGTCTCAGCGCGCAGCAGGTCTTGAGAATCGGTGAGTAAGAAAGCCCTTTATTAATAACAGCTATGTGCTTTAATATATGTGAAATTAACATTTCTGGACTATACTTTTTTAGTTTTTGTTTGTTCTGCCAATTTCAGTATCTGGACACTTGAAGTGACTTGAAATTCTGAATGTTACTGCATTAGATAGCAAATTAATTGGTGTGCCTCATGCTTCTATGCAATAAAAGTGGTCGATTTATCGACATTTTAGTCACTTACAATGTTTGAATGCCATGTCTGTTAGACTAAAATATCAAACAAAGTGGCTTTTATTTTCAAGAAACAGCACAAGCACAGAATATTTCCTCAAAAAGCAGTAAAAAATGCTTTTTCAAAGTTGTGAACAAAGATTATTGGGGTATGTTTTACAAGAAAATACGATTTATTTGTGAATTGTAGGCTACTTGGAATTTCTGAGGGAAAATTGACAAAGTAAATTCGACACCAGATTTTTTGTTTTGATTAAACAGTGGATATAGTCACGCCTGTGTGCATTTGAGGAGAACTGACTTCATACATCCACTGATGATGATGATCTATCCATTCAGTCATATCCGACTCTCGGTGACCTTATGGACAAGCATTTTCCATGCTATCCTGTCGAGCACAGCTTCTTTCAACTGTTCAATGTTCATATTGGCATCTGTTTTAAATGGTGTCGAGCGAGTTCTTTGCTCTCCACTGACCATTCCCAACATAACTGACTTCTCCAGGCACTTTGCTCGCATAACATGGCCAAAATAAGTCTAGTGATTTCAGCTTATAGTGACGTCCCTGGTTTTAATGTGATTCGGTACTTCTCTGTTTGTTTTCCTGGCTATCCATGGTATTTGAAACAGTTTACGCCAGCATTTCAAATGCATTGATTTTCTTTCTATCTGCCAGTGTCCGACTCCATATAACATTGTGGGAAAGTTGATGGTTCTGACTAATCTGCTTTTGGTTTGAGTAATATCTGTGCTCTTCCAGATCTTATACATCCACTAAAAATCATCAAGCTGATTGAAATCATTGAGCAACAATGATGTAGATGCAATTTGATTTGATATTTTGTCATCCAATGCAATGACATTCAGACATTTTACTTGATGAAAACGTCAAAGCCTGAAGTCATTTGTTTAGCTTTTGGTCATCACACATGATTGCATGTGATTTTTCTTATTAGAACATTATTATTTTTAACAATCTTGAAGTGCTAAATGTCAATCATGGAAAAAGAGGTAGAATTTTGTTGACAGTGAAAACCGTTTTTGGCTGGTAAAACTAAATCTGTCTATTTTGAATCTAACGCAGCAGAATTAGAATATGTTTAGTCTTATGATCGCACTGGCCCTTTTATTTTTTTCTATAATGTTCTAGAAGCACAATTTGAATGTATCCTATCTAGATAACAGAATATCATTCATAAATTCTGGGTCATTAGTTTGTGTACCTCTTTGAATTGTGCATGTATGAGATGATGCTTCCAGCTTCCACTGGTGCGGGTTAAGCAGCGGACTTCTTCCCGGAAGTCAAAGCGGCATTACGTCATGAAAGTGCGGACTCTGAGGAAGGCCGCGAGGGTTTAGGGTGCCATTTGGGACAGGGCCTATGATATTACGCTGTACCCTCATTGGACCAGCGGTTTGGAAAATGAATGGATGGACGATTCGCATGCGGCCGCCATCTTCTGGTCACACGCGGGAATTAATTTGGCATGACCCTCACAGTGCATTGTGGGTATTCTCTAGCCTTTGAGTGTACATTGGCTGTACACTCATTATCACAGTGCATTGTGGGATTGAATGAGTGCTCTCGATAATGTCCCCTATGCTTTCGGACACCACTACAAATGGCTGTCTCCGCAATTAGTGCCTTATTTAAGGGTATAGGGGCGATTTCGGACACAGCCAGGGTCAAGTTACTAGAAAGCTACAGCGAGTTTCATCTGGGTTGGGGCAAAACTCTGCAGCGCTGCGTTTCCCAAAAGCATCATAAGCCTTAGTTAATCGTAGAGCAATTGCCTGCAATGGTTCATCGATTGTTATTTGAGAACCCCTGCTGTAAAGATTGTGTGATGTTGTTCAAAACATAGTGTGGTTGTTAACTAGTTAAATAACAATTGAGATTTATGGATTGGTTAGTACCTGAGGTGGCCGATAATGTTCCTTTGGAGCCTTTAATAATGTTCTTTGTGCATTTAATCCTCCGCTATAATTTCTCCCAGTCTGAGGTTGAATCTAATCTTTTTTTTCTCTGCAAACATTTAATCTGCTCCATATGGTTGGTGTTTCAATTAGTCCTCTCAGCTTTTGCTGTGTTAGAAACCCAGTCACTGGGTAATACTGGGAAATCGTCCATGTTAAGCATGTTAAACAAGCCGGGGCTAATCTGCTTTCTGCTCAGAGACCCTCAGAGTGGGCAGTGACGCCCGGACATCCAGAAAAACCCTGCCAAAGCATTGCCAGGACGCCCCGAGGCTCAGCAGCAAAGACATGTTTCATTGAGTAATATTTGATTATGATATGCTGCCTTATTTACATTCACATTTACATGTGTGCATTTAGCAAATGTTTGGGTGCGAAAAGTCGGATTTTATAGCTTAAGAGTGTTTAACATTTTATTTAAACCGACTAAAAACTGTTTTAGAAACTAGAAAAGTATAAGGGGGGAATCTCATGAAATATGTCCAGGTCACATTTCACACCAAAAGCTAAACATTTATTCCTCCCTATGAATAATTCTCATTAGACTCTCATTATTGTAATACAGTAGGATAATTGCTGTAATTAACAGCAATTAATTGTAAATAATGTATTTGTCAATTATTATATATTATAAAATGTGCTAAAACTCATGAAAATAATGTCAGAATGCATTTTGTGGTCCTAAATTAGTTATTTTTTATAATTATATTTAGGCGAAATATGACCGTGATATGTTTTTGTCAGAGCATTTTGTGATATTCAGTGTGTTTTTGAAAGCATCACTGTGATGTTTATGATCAGATGAATTAGATGCTGTTATTCAAAACAATAGTTGAAGTGCATTGCACTGTTAATGTCTCTGTTTACGGTATATTTTTAATCAGAACAAGAGTATATATAAACTTAAAGCATCTTATTGGCCAGTTCTAGAGATCAGGTACCCAGAACAGAGACATCTCAGTCTCACACACATCAAACACACACCCATGGCTGTGATCCAGTGATGTGGGATAGTGGGATGTTAAATGAATGGAGGAAACAACTGCATCTTTGTCCTTCGATCCTTTAGCTGTTGGCTCACATCGCAGTGAGGTCCGTCTCTGAGACTCAACACTCACGTCCACAACTCTCACAGCAACAGACTGGCACAGTCTCAGGATTATATTTGAGGATGATCAAGACGGCTTTCACCAAAATCCAGAATTTAGCTTCTAGGCCATTTGATTCAAAAGTTAAAACCTACACTACCGGTCAAACGTTAGGAATAATTAAGATGTGTTTTTTTAATGTCTGAAAAGAAGTCTCTTATGCTCACCAAGGCTGCATTTATTTGATCAAAAATACAGTAAAAAACAGTAATATTGTTGTGAAATATTATAAAAATTTTAAAATAACTGTTTTCTATGATAATATATTGTAAAATGTAATTTATTCCTGTGATCAAAGCTGCATTTTCAGCATCATTACTGCAGTCTTCAGTGTCACATGATCCTCCAGAAATTATTCTAATATCATGATTTATAATAGGAATAAATTACATTTTAAAATATGTTGAAATAGAAAAGTTATTTTAAATCGTAATAATATTTCACAACATTGCTGTTTATATAAAAGCAGCATTGGTGAGTTGGTTTGAAGGACTGATATTGCCATCAGGAATATTCAGACCTTGGACCCTGAAGCGCACAGCGCAGGTGCACATAGGACGGGTCCAAATCCACTTTTGCTAATTTAACCACGGAAAAAATGGTCGGCGCGCTTGGCACATGGTCCAAAAGGGTTGTACCTACTGTCTTAAAGATCATGGGTGTGTTTTGGGTGTAATGTGCAATAAACCAATCAGAGTCTCATCTCCCATTCCCTTTAAAAGCCAGTTGAGCTCGCGCCATTGCAGATTCACTATTTACATGGTGGAATTTGCAAGTGGAAAGACTGAACGCTTCTCCAGAGAGGAATCCTTTTATTTGTAATATTTAAAAATGTTTGTGTGCTGCTCCCTGTGTGTGTAATAAGCAGAGTGTATGCACGTTGTGCACCCGCATATGGCGCATATTACTAACGCGCTCTTTAAATAACACAAAATACTGCGATTTTGATTTCAGTTCCTCAAAATAGCAACGCACCAACAATGCACCTGATTTCCAGACCAGCACACCCATGGGTGAACAGATGGGCGCGAGTGCATTTGCTATTTAAACAACGTGGCGCTGGACGTGAAAATGAGAACTGCGTCTGGCTGAAACTAGTTGCTTTGCGGCTGCCGTATGATAGAGCCCATTGAATCATTCAGTCAAATGATTCCTTCAAAACGGCACAAAGCAGAAGTGACTGAGTCGTTCATTATAGAATGATTCGTTCAAAAACATTGATTCATTCAGTAATAAAACTGTGTTGCCAAGAGATGCGCAATGGCTCTCCTGTTTGGACAAAAAAAAACAACAGACACATGTCTAAAATATAAGCCACCTAATAGCCTATTAACTTACTGTTTATTGAGTTGTTGTATAAAATCAATATCACATTTGCAAACGTGCTGATATTTGGAAAAACAGCCCTTTTGCTCGTGTGATATTGCTTCGAAATATTAAAAACAAGAACTTATACAGGGACTAGGGCTATGCGATATTGAAGAAAAATTCCTGTTAAATAACGCGATATTCGATATGCGATACGATATTGCTTTAAGTGTGTGAAATCTATTTCTTTCCCAAATGGATATCGTTCACTTAAAGCATAACCGACTGTGTTTACATGAATACTCATCAAGACAGCCATTTTGACACAACTGTGTGTGTATTTGACAGTTCAAGTGTGTAACAAGACATGAAAAAAAGAACGGCTTGTGTGCACGTTTCGTGTGTGTGTCAGACAGCACGAGACTGCAAGGAGTTGTTTTTCGCAAGTTATTGCATTTAATAACTCTTTTTAACGTCAAGCAAGTCATTTAAGTAACAGTCGTGTGCCCAGTCTATTCTCTGCTATATGCATCAACCTAAAACGCACACTTTTCACAATGTTGAAGTAGCCTATTAAAATCATTCAGATATTGCGTACCATTGCGATATGCATATTGCGATATGTACATTTGCGATATTTCGATAATTTCAATATATTGTGCAGCCCTAACAGGGACCATATCTTGGTTTTTGGAAGCATATCGTTGGCGTTTTTTGTCCCATGCCCCCGTTAATTTATTTGAAGATGCATTTGCATTATTTGATATACAAGATTTATGATTTGTAAAATGCAGCTTTAAAAGGATAGTTCACCCAAAAATGAACATTAGCCCATGATTTACTCACCCTCAAGTCATCCTAGGTGTATATAGCCGCGTTTCCACCGAAATTACCCGGAACTATTTGTACCAGGAACTTTTTTCCCAGGAACTTTTTCTCCCCCAGACCTGCTACTATCTGCGTTTCCACCACGGTCTAAAGTACCGGGAAGATTAGGCAAATTAGTCCGGTGACGTGGGAATGCGCGCGACTGCTTCTCCCAGTTACCGACGGACAGTAATCACTTTTGCGCGATACTGTCTGCAACAATAACAAGTGGAGGAGATACACTAGTATACACATTACCAACACTGTTTATTTAAACGTGCACTTTCACCTGGTTTGACCATTTTAATGCAAAATGGAATGATGGGCAATCCAAAATCTGAATGTGTTGTAATAGCTCAATTCCAAAACAAAATATTTTCTATAAAAGGATAATGAGGTTTCAGTCATGACAGATGTGTGAAAAGTTAATTGAATGAAAACAATAGACTGAATTAAGCAGTTGAAAGATTAGGTACTAGACTGCAAGTATTTTATTTTTTATCACAATAACATCTCTTAACATTCACAAAAAAAAAATTCACATGACTAGTATTACAATATGCTTCATTAAATGCATAATTTTAGAGACTTCTTCCTCAAATTTGAAATGAAGCAGGACCACACTTATGGCTTCACTTAAGTTGTGGTTATAAGTTATTATACTACATTCACATAGTTATACATTTAAAAATATAATATTTGGGTTTTCTAGATATGTTTATGTGCATATTCAGAAAGACTTGCGAGCAGCAGCCCTTTTATTTGCTTCCTACACTATATGAATACAATTAGAATGTGGTTATAGAATGTGGAAATTAAAGACACAGTGACATTTTACACATTTTACTTTATTTTAGACAGATTAGTTCTTACAAAATTAAAATAAAAGTGTGCAAAGACAAATAAATTACTAGAACAATAAAATGAAAATATAAAATGTGAAAACAACAATATAAAAAAAAGTGTATTTTTCAGTAACCTTTCCAAGAGCTGTGCCAACACGCACAATATATAAAGTACAAGTGTGGTAGTGCAAATGCTTCATTCAAGCGGCTGGTCATTGTGGCTACTTCTTGAACGACTGGACAAACTGTCCAAGAACAGACAGAAACCCAGTCTGAAAGTCCCTCTGCTGCCGTCTGCTTTCTTCCGCTTCTGACTGGTGGAATGCCAGCTCTTGCCTCCTCATCTCTCCTCGGCCTGGCCATCCAGTAACAGCTGCATATATTGGTCAGGCTGTTCTTGTCCATGCTGCAGGACGGCCCGGTTAGCATCCTCCATGTCCCTCAGTGCATCAAAAAAGTCACAGTCCCTCTTCCTTTAAAATTGCACAGAAACACATGGAAATTAATACACAAGGCAACCATGAAACAATAGAAACCATCAATTAATTATTTAAAGTGTTTTCACTACAAATAATGAACAATTGTTTGCCCAGCTTGAACAATGCCCAGTGTGCAATTTTTTATCATGGGCAATTTAAGTTTACAATTAAAAACAACAAAACCATTAAGGATTACACATCAGTTTTTAAATATATACACATTTTTGTCAGCTTTATAACGTACTGGTGACCGCGGGGGAAAACACGCTGGTCTCCGTTGCCTACGATTCATCAGGGCCACTCGTTACGTCTGGAAAAGCACGTTGAAAAAAGTTAAACACTGCAACGAGTTTAATAGATGATACCAAGATGATATATTTACCTTACCTTTACCTTCGGATTCCTGGATGGTTTCCAACAACGCACTAGCCGAGTCTTTCGTTACCGCTGCCCTAGAAAAGGACGGTCTGTGTCCCAGCAACGCGTCCAGGCGGTCATGCCACTTGTTGATACGCCGGTCGGAACCGCTCCGGTTGTTATGATCCTTTAATTTCTTGTAATCTTGTCTTAATTTCTTCAACTTCTCTCTGCACTGTTTTCCAGTGTGACTGGAACCGAACCGATATCTTCAGGTATACCTTTTCATTGCGGGTCGCCGTTTCAGTTCCCGCTGGATGTCCTCCTCCGCATATATGCTCAATAAAGCCTGAACCTCGTCGTCTGTCCATCGGTCGAATTTTTTGTTGAACTCCATTGTTGCAAAAAAAATATTTACTGAACGCAAAACCCACGGAACCCACCTCGCAAAAGACTTGTAAATATGGCGGTGGAAAAAAAAATAGCTGCGAGAGCTCAACCAATCAGCATGTTCAGCGCCCAAGTCCCACCCCCGAAAGTTCGCGAACTTTTGAAAAGTCCCACCTCGCAAGCAGGGCCGTTTGGAGGGGGAAATATTTACCCGGAACTTCATTTAGACCCTGGTTCCTGCGGTCGAAACACACAGAGTTCCCCCCCAAAGTTCCTGGTTCCGGGGTAAAGTTCCTGCGGTGGAAACGCGGCTTATGACTTTCTTCATTCAGACGAATAAAATCAGAGTTATATTAAAAAATCTTCTGGCTAATCCAAACTTTATAATGGCAGTGAATGGCAGCCCACAATTTAAAGACCAAAAAAGTGCATCCATCCATTATAAAAGTAACCCACACGGCTCAGGGGGGTTAACACTAGTCTAGAACTACCAAGGCGGTCATTTTGACCGTTTTTAAATTTTCCAATGTAATAACTTTGTTGAAATTGAACCCATATAGCTATAGTACCTTGACTTTTCCTAAATGTGTGAAAGAAGAATGTCATTATACACCTAGAATGACTGGACGGTGAGTTAATCATGGGGTTATTTGACTTTTTGGGTGAACTATCCCTTTAAGTAGAATGTGTGCGTTTTTTTTTTTATATTTGAATGGAGTTTCAGTCCATCAGTGAAATACATCTTTGTTTCGAGTCAGCAGTCTCAAAGACAAACCAAGGTTGTCCATGTTACACGCAAACATTACGAACCCCGAGCCTGAAATCAATTAATTCAGATTTATTCCACTTCACGGCGAATTGTGCAATTTGTCAAAGTCACACTTTTGATTGATGCCTATATTTGATTAGCATCTCATTACCCAAAAGCCCCTGCGATGATGTCAGAGCTGAAGACATGTCTGCCAATGAGGTGTAGGTGAAGCCAGTTGAAATCTGAATGAACTACATGCACGACGATGATGATGATGTGGTTCATCAAGTGTTTCTGAAACTGTGCCCAGTTTGTTCCCAGATTCTAAGATTTTTGTCTATTTAATTGGTCTGTGATTGGATGATTATATAACAGGTCAATGTGTCAGAAGCTCCAATCAATTGTGTATTACTGTGTTTTTCAGAAGGTTAGAAATGTTAGCTCTGTGTTTTGAATTCTAAAAAAAGTATTCAGGTTCAGATGCATCTGCTCTCTGAATCTGAGAACAGCCAAATTCCATAGAAACCACCGTAATCCTAACATCATTCCTTCCAAAGCAGGTCAGAGTAGTGGAACGCTTCTCTAATGAAAAGCAATCCTCATTTGTGCTGCTACATCTCCGCTGGAAGTCACATGAAGGTGAGGATGTTAGAGGATTCTGGCATGTTCAATGTTTCTTGCTTGACTGCTCAGCCTTACATTTTCATCACTGCTGTAATTCACTTCCATAATGCTCTGCTGCTTTTGAGGTGATATTTGTCCTATACGCAAATGTGAGAATAGGGTTTTGAATAAGATCCTTGAGGTGACCTCCTCCATCTTGTATTTGTAAATAAAGAAGAGCTGCACATGAACAGGAGCGTTTGAGAATGGAAAGACTTGTTTTATTGGATAAAAAAACAAAAAACAAACATGAATTAAATGCAAAAAATGTAATTAAATAATTTAAATGTACATATAGCTTTACATGTAATGCGTTACCCCTAACACTTATAAGTAGTTATAAGTAACTTGAGTTATGTAATGAGATTACTTTTCTCAAGTAACTAGTAAAGTAACAAATTACTTTTACATTTACAACAATATATCTGAGGGACCCACTTTTTTTATTAGGTGGCCTTAACTTTGTACTACTAACATTTAAATTAATAATTTGATACAATGCACTTATTGTGTACATACATGTTTTTACATTATACTTACATTTGAAAAATTACCTGCATGTAATTACATCTGTAGTTACATTTATAATTACATTGTTGACACGTCCCTTACACCTTAACCCTACCCTTAAACTTACCCATACCACCACACCTGTCCCTAACTTTACCCTTAAACTTACCCACACCACCACACCTGTCCCTAACCCTACCCTTAAACTTACCCATACCACCACACCTGTCCCTAACTTTACCCTTAAACTTACCCACACCACCACACCTGTCCCTAACCTTACCCTTAAACTTACCCACACCACCACACCTGCCCCTAGCTTTACCCTTAAACTTACCCATACCACCACACCTGTCCCTAACTTTACCCTTAAACTTACCCACACCACCACACCTGTCCCTAACCTTACCCTTAAACTTACCCACACCACCACACCTGCCCCTAGCTTTACCCTTAAACTTACCCACACCACCACACCTGCCCCTAGCTTTACCCTTAAACTTACCCACACCACCACACCTGCCCCTAGCTTTACCCTTAAACTTACCCACACCACCACACCTGCCCCTAGCTTTACCCTTAAACTTACCGATACCACCACACCTGTCCCTAACCTTACCCACACCACCACACCTGTCCCTAACTTTACCCACACCACCACACCTGTCCCTAACTTTACCCACACCACAACACCTGTCCCTAACTTTACCCTTAAACTTACCCACACCACCACACCTGTCCCTAACTTTACCCTTAAACTTACCCACACCACCACACCTGTCCCTAACTTTACCCTTAAACTTACCCACACCACCACACCTGTCCCTAACTTTACCCTTAAACTTAACCATACCACCACACCTGTCCCTAACTTTACCCTTAAACTTAACCATACCACCACACCTGTCCCTAACTTTACCCTTAAACTTACCCACACCACCACACCTGTCCCTAACTTTACCCTTAAACTTAACCATACCACCACACCTGTCCCTAACTTTACCCTTAAACTTACCCACACCACCACACCTGTCCCTAACTTTACCCTTAAACTTAACCATACCACCACACCTGCCCCTAGCTTTACCCTTAAACTTACCCATACCACCACCCTAACCTTACCCACACCACCACACCTGCCCCTAGCTTTACCCTTAAACTTACCCATACCCCCACACCTGTCCCTAACCTTACCCATACCACCACACCTGTCCCTAACTTTACCCTTAAACTTACCCACACCACCACACCTGTCCCTAACTTTACCCTTAAACTTACCCATACCACCACACTTGTCCCTAACTTTACCCTTAAACTTACCCATACCACCACACCTGCCCCTAGCTTTACCCTTAAACTTACCCACACCACACCTGTCCCTAACTTACCCACACCACCACACCTGTCCCTAACTTTACCCTTAAACTTACCCATGCCACCACACTTGTCCCTAACTTTACCCTTAAACTTACCCATACCACCACACCTGTCCCTAACTTTACCCTTAAACTTACCCAATACCACCACACCTGTCCCTAACCCTACCCTTAAACTTACCATTACCACCACACCTGTCCCTAACTTTACCCTTAAACTTACCCATATCACCACACATGTCCCTAACCCTACCCTTAAACTTACCCATACCACCACACATGTCCCCAACTTTACCCTTAAACTTACCCACACCACACCTGTCCCTAACTTACCCACACCACCACACCTGTCCCTAACTTTACCCTTAAACTTACCCACACCACCACACCTGTCCCTAACTTTACCCTTAAACTTAACCATACCACCACACCTGTCCCTAACTTTACCCTTAAACTTAACCATACCACCACACCTGTCCCTAACTTTACCCTTAAACTTACCCACACCACCACACCTGTCCCTAACTTTACCCTTAAACTTAACCATACCACCACACCTGTCCCTAACTTTACCCTTAAACTTACCCACACCACCACACCTGTCCCTAACTTTACCCTTAAACTTAACCATACCACCACACCTGCCCCTAGCTTTACCCTTAAACTTACCCATACCACCACACCTGTCCCTAACCTTACCCACACCACCACACCTGCCCCTAGCTTTACCCTTAAACTTACCCATACCCCCACACCTGTCCCTAACCTTACCCATACCACCACACCTGTCCCTAACTTTACCCTTAAACTTACCCACACCACCACACCTGTCCCTAACTTTACCCTTAAACTTACCCATACCACCACACTTGTCCCTAACTTTACCCTTAAACTTACCCATACCACCACACCTGCCCCTAGCTTTACCCTTAAACTTACCCACACCACACCTGTCCCTAACTTACCCACACCACCACACCTGTCCCTAACTTTACCCTTAAACTTACCCATACCACCACACTTGTCCCTAACTTTACCCTTAAACTTACCCATACCACCACACCTGTCCCTAACTTTACCCTTAAACTTACCCAATACCACCACACCTGTCCCTAACCCTACCCTTAAACTTACCATTACCACCACACCTGTCCCTAACTTTACCCTTAAACTTACCCATATCACCACATATGTCCCTAACCCTACCCTTAAACTTACCCATACCACCACACATGTCCCCAACTTTACCCTTAAATTTACCCATACCACCACACCTGTCCCTAACTTACCCACACCACCACACCTGTCCCTAACTTTACCCTTAAACTTACCCATACCACCACACATGTCCTTAACTTTACCCTTAAACTTACCCACACCACACCTGTCCCTAACTTACCCATACCACCACACATGTCCCCAACTTTACCCTTAAATTTACCCATACCACCACACCTGTCCCTAACTTACCCACACCACCACACCTGTCCCTAACTTTACCCTTAAACTTACCCATACCACCACACATGTCCCCAACTTTACCCTTAAACTTACCCACACCACACCTGTCCCTAACTTACCCACACCACCACACCTGTCCCTAACTTTACCCTTAAACTTACCCATACCACCACACATGTCCTTAACTTTACCCTTAAACTTACCCATACCCCCACACCTGTCCCTAACCTTACCCACACCACCACACCTGCCCCTAGCATTACCCTTAAAATTACCCATACCACCACACATGTCCTTAACTTTACCCTCAAACTTCCCCATACCCCCACACCTGCCCCTAGCGTTACCCTTAAACTTACCCATACCCCCATACCTGTCCCTAACCTTACCCATACCACCACACCTGTCCCTAGCTTTACCCTTAAACTTACCCACACCACCACACCTGTCCCTAACTTTACCCTTAAACTTACCCATACCACCACACCTGTCCCTAACCTTACCCTTAAACTTACCCATACCACCACACCTGCCCCTAGCTTTACCCTTAAACTTACCCACACCACACCTGTCCCTAACTTTACCCTTAAACTTACCCATACCACCACACCTGCCCCTAGCTTTACCCTTAAACTTACCCACACCACACCTGTCCCTAACTTTACCCTTAAACTTACCCAATACCACCACACCTGTCCCTAACCCTACCCTTAAACTTACCCAATACCACCACACCTGTCCCTAACTTTACCCTTAAGCTTACCCAATACCACCACACCTGTCCCTAACCCTACCCTTAAACTTACCCAATACCACCACACCTGTCCCTAACCCTACCCTTAAACTTACCCATACTACCACACCTGTCCCTAACCTTACCCTTAAGCTTACCCATATCACCACACCTGTCCCTAACCCTACCCTTAAACTTACCCATACCACCACACATGTCCCTAGCTTTACCCTTAAACTTACCCATACCACCACACCTGTCCCTAACCCTACCCTTAAACTTACTTATACCACCACACCTGCCCCTAACTTTACCCTTAAACTTACCCATACCACCACACCTGCCCCTAGCTTTACCCTTAAACTTACCCACACCACACCTGTCCCTAACTTTACCCTTAAACTTACCCAATACCACCACACCTGTCCCTAACCCTACCCTTAAACTTACCCAATACCACCACACCTGTCCCTAACTTTACCCTTAAGCTTACCCAATACCACCACACCTGTCCCTAACCCTACCCTTAAACTTACCCAATACCACCACACCTGTCCCTAACCCTACCCTTAAACTTACCCATACCACCACACCTGTCCCTAACCTTACCCTTAAGCTTACCCATATCACCACACCTGTCCCTAACCCTACCCTTAAACTTACCCATACCACCACACATGTCCCTAGCTTTACCCTTAAACTTACCCATACCACCACACCTGTCCCTAACCCTACCCTTAAACTTACTTATACCACCACACCTGCCCCTAACTTTACCCTTAAACTTACCCATACCACCACAACTGTCCCTAACTTTACCCTTAAACTTACACATACCACACCTGTCCCTAACCTTGCCCTTAAACTTACCCAAACCACCACAACTGTCCCTAACTTTACCCTTAAACTTACACATACCACAACTGTCCCTAACCTTACCCTTAAACTTACACATACCACACCTGTCCCTAACCTTACCCTTAAACTTACCCAAACCACCACACCTGTCCCTAACCTTACCCTTAAACTTACCCAAACCACCACACCTGCCCCTAACTTTACCCTTAAACTTACACATACCACAACTGTCCCTAACCCTACCCTTAAACTTACCCATACCACCACACCTGCCCCTAACTTTACCCTTAAACTTACACATATCACACCTGTCCTTAACCTTACCCTTAAACTTACCCATACCACCACAACTGTCCCTGACTTTACCCTTAAACTTACACATACCACACCTGTCCCTAACCTTACCCTTAAATTCACCCATACCACCACAACTGTCCCTAACCTTACCCTTAAACTTACCCATACCACCACAACTGTCCCTAACTTTACCCTTAAACTTACACAAATACCACACCTGTCCCTAACCTTACCCTTAAACTTACCCATACCACCACAACTGTCCCTAACCTTACCCTTAAACTTACCCACACCACCACACCTGTCCCTAACCTTACCCTTAAACTTACCCATACCACCACACCTGTCCCTAACCTTACCCTTAAACTTACCCATACCACCACAACTGTCCCTAACCTTACCCTTAAACTTACCCATACCACCACACCTGTCCCTAACCTTACCCTTAAACTTACCCACACCACCACACCTGTCCCTAACCTTACCCTTAAACTTACCCACACCACCACAACTGTCCCTAACCTTACCCTTAAACTTACCCATACCACCACACCTGTCCCTAACCTTACCCTTAAACTTACCCACACCACCACACCTGTCCCTAACCTTACCCTTACTTAAACTTACCCATACCACCACAACTGTCCCTAACCTTACCCTTAAACTTACACATACCACACCTGTCCCTAACTTTACCCTTAAACTTACCCATACCGCCACACCTGTCCGTAACCTTACCCTTAAACTTACCCATACCACCACAACTGTCCCTAACCTTACCCTTAAACTTACACATACCACACCTGTCCCTAACTTTACCCTTAAACTTACCCAATACCACCACACCTGTCCCTAACCCTACCCTTAAACTTACCCTTACCACCACACCTGTCCCTAACCCTACCCTTAAACTTACCCATACCACCACACCTGCCCCTAACCTTACCCTTAAACTTACACATATCACACCTGTCCCTAAGCTTACCCCTAAACTTACCCATACCACCACAACTGTCCCTGACTTTACCCTTAAACGTACACATACCACATCTGTCCCTAACCTTACCCTTAAACTTACCCATACCACCACAACTGTTCCTAACCTTACCCTTAAACTTACCCATACCACCACAACTGTCCCTAACTTTACCCTTAAACTTACACAAATACCACACCTGTCCCTAACCTTACCCTTAAACTTACCCATACCACCACAACTGTCCCTAACCTTACCCTTAAACTTACCCACACCACCACACCTGTCCCTAACCTTACCCTTAAACTTACCCATACCACCACACCTGTCCCTAACCTTACCCTTAAACTTACCCATACCACCACAACTGTCCCTAACCTTACCCTTAAACTTACCCATACCACCACACCTGTCCCTAACCTTACCCTTAAACTTACCCACACCACCACACCTGTCCCTAACCTTACCCTTAAACTTACCCATACCACCACAACTGTCCCTAACCTTACCCTTAAACTTACCCATACCACCACAACTGTCCCTAACTTTACCCTTAAACTTACACATACCACACCTGTCCCTAACCTTACCCTTAAACTTACCCATACCACCACAACTGTCCCTAACCTTACCCTTAAACTTACCCATACCACCACAACTGTCCCTAACTTTACCCTTAAACTTACCCATACCACCACTACTGTCCCTATCTTTACCCTTAAACTTACCCATACCACCACACCTGTCCCTAACTTTACTCTTAAACTTACACATACCACACCTGTCCCTAACCTTACCCTTAAACTTACCCATACCACCACAACTGTCCCTAACCTTACCCTTAAACTTACCCATACCACCACAACTGTCCCTAACCTTACCCTTAAACTTACCCATACCCCCACAACTGTCCCTAACCTTACCCTTAAACTTACCCATACCCCCACAACTGTCCCTAACCTTACCCTTAAACTTACCCATACCACCACAACTGTCCCTAACTTTACCCTTAAACTTACCCATACCACCTCACCTGTCCCTAACTTTACCCTTAAACTTACCCATACCACCTCACCTGTCCCTAACTTTACCCTTAAACTTACCCATACCACCACACCTGTCCCTAACTTTACCCTTAAACTTACCCACACCACCACAACTGTCCCTAACCTTACCCTTAAACTTACCCACACCACCACACCTGTCCCTAACCTTACCCTTAAACTTACCCATACCACCACAACTGTCCCTAACCTTACCCTTAAACTTACCCACACCACCACACCTGTCCCTAACCTTACCCTTTAACTTACCCATACCACCACACCTTTCCCTAACCTTACCCTTAAACTTACCCATACCACCACAACTGTCCCTAACCTTACCCTTAAACTTACCCATACCACCACACCTGTCCCTAACCTTACCCTTAAACTTACCCACACCACCACACCTGTCCCTAACCTTACCCTTAAACTTACCCATACCACCACAACTGTCCCTAACCTTACCCTTAAACTTACCCATACCACCACAACTGTCCCTAACTTTACCCTTAAACTTACACATACCACACCTGTTCCTAACCTTACCCTTAAACTTACCCATACCACCACAACTGTCCCTAACCTTACCCTTAAACTTACCCATACCACCACAACTGTCCCTAACTTTACCCTTAAACTTACCCATACCACCACTACTGTCCCTATCTTTACCCTTAAACTTACCCATACCACCACACCTGTCCCTAACTTTACTCTTAAACTTACACATACCACACCTGTCCCTAACCTTACCCTTAAACTTACCCATACCACCACAACTGTCCCTAACCTTACCCTTAAACTTACCCATACCACCACAACTGTCCCTAACCTTACCCTTAAACTTACCCATACCCCCACAACTGTCCCTAACCTTACCCTTAAACTTACCCATACCCCCACAACTGTCCCTAACCTTACCCTTAAACTTACCCATACCACCACAACTGTCCCTAACTTTACCCTTAAACTTACCCATACCACCTCACCTGTCCCTAACTTTACCCTTAAACTTACCCATACCACCTCACCTGTCCCTAACTTTACCCTTAAACTTACCCATACCACCTCACCTGTCCCTAACTTTACCCTTAAACTTACCCATACCACCACACCTGTCCCTAACCTCACCCTTAAACTTACCCATACCACCACACCTGTCCCTAACCTCACCCTTAAACTTACCCATATCACCACACCTGAAATGAGATGAGGACATGACCTCAGTCGGCGATGAGGCCGAAACCAGCACATCCAGTGCAAGTAGGCTTTGACTATTTAATTTTACTTAACATTATTTTATGCATCTGTCATATTGAATAGACCTTTTTGAAGGATATTGTTTTTTACGCCTTTTTTAGAGCTTTACTGAGACTTGAGTGTTTGTAGACGTTTAAGAGGCTGTTTTGTTGACCTTGATTGATTGCAATTTTTGAGGCGTTCAATTTTATTTTGATTTTAGAAAATAAACGTGATTGCTCTCCTAACAAATCAACTGTTTCTTGTTTTTCACTGGAATCAAGTGACATAGGTGTTGAGGACATAGTGCATCAAGACTTTTACTCAAATCGCATTGGAATTGGTGACTTGCAATGGCTAGTGTGTCATTTTCACTATATGGCATCTTTAATTTTACTCAAATATGGTTTTCAGGTACACCCCTGGTTATTTGCTGGGAAATGAAATGCTACCAATGCAAATACACATTTGAGTATTACCAGATATAAGCAATGAACATGAGAGACTGAAAAGGAAAATAATTGTTTTACTGGAAGTATTTAAAAAAAAAACTGCAAAATAACATGTTCTTTAAATTAAACAAATTATATACAAGTCCGATCCATGGAGTAGGTCCAATATTAGGTCATAATGTTATGTCTGATCGGTGTATATATATTATAAAAAATAATAAATCAATTAAAAATAAATGTAATTAAAATAAATAATTTAATGTAAAACATTTAGCAGATCCTGAGTGATTTCAAAAGTATTTGAACTTGAATGATGACTCGAGGTTGATCGTGGAGTCGGTGGGGTTTCCCGAAGCTCGTGTCAACAGTGGCTTCCCACTGGTACACCAAATCAGAGAGGTTTACATGCAGTGGCTTGTGGAAACTGGTCACTTTGAGGTACTTTACTTGCGGATTTGTTCTTCATGAGGTAGTTAATCTCAAAATGGTGCATCCAATGTGTTTACAGACATGGATTAGCATGTGCACAAGGTGACTTTGAATTTGTAGAGCTTCCGCAGAGTAAACAAGCCTGTAATGGTTTGATATCTTTCTTAACTCCTGATGCAAGAGCTGTTTTGATAGTAAATGTGCATTGAGTTGGATTTTGCCTTTTTTATTTGAAAGATAAAAGAGCGTCCACTTTAGGCTCAGGCTGTCCTCATGGTTTCAGAATGGTTTGTACTGTAAAGTATAACGGTATACTATGGTACGGAATGATAACTATTTTCATATATCATTGTATATACAGTATGTCCAAGCTCAGCAAAACCCCTTGTGTTTGTCGGCCCGTGTGTGACATTGCAGTCCTGCGAACCTTGACGGTGCATTTGTTTCTGAAGACATTGACTTTAAACACAGCTCTGTGAAAACCAGGTGCCTTAACCAGTAACCCGGCAACAAGCAGATCAGGACCCTGTCATGGTTGACTCCCTCGCTGCCAGAGAGAGAAACAGAACTTTTTCTATTTAAGTCTGAAATAGAAATAGCATCTAATGAAATAAATAACGAATGTTGTAGTTGCAGACCTTCTCTGCATTAATATTCTAACATAATCTGGTTGCTGAAGAAAGAATAAGACGGTGTATGATTTCTGTCATGCATTTTCCTTCTATTAAAGGGTTAGTTCACCCCAAAATGAAAATTCTTTCATTAATTGCTCACCCTCATGTTGTTCTAAACCCGTAAGACTTTAGTTCATCTGAAAGCTTTCTGTTCCTCCATTGACAGCTACGCAACTACCACTTTGACGCTTCAAAAACTTCATTAAGAGATCGTAAAACTGATCCAGATGAATTGAACAGTTTAGTCCAACATTTTCTGAAGAGACTCGATCGCTTTATATGAAAAATAGATTGAATTTAGGCTTTTATTCACATTTAAACATTGATCAGCGAACGTAAACAGAACCTGCTTGACGTGCGAGAATAAACCTCATTGGTTCTTGAAGAAGTTCAAACATGCTGCGAAACGCAATAATGAACCTCATTGGTTCTTGAGGGAGCTCAAACATGCTGCATAACACAAGAATGAACCTCATTGGTTCTTTATTAAGGATACTATCTTAGAAGTCCTCATTGGAGTTAGGCCTACTGCGCTACTGCTTTTTAATGTTGCTCATTATGGTGGTACTTGGAGAGCCAAATATTTTCTGCGGTGGTTCTTGGTATAAAAAGTTTGAGAAATACCGAATTAAAATATCATAAGTAACTTATTTGGAAAACACTAAATAGGGGGAAACGCTATATGTCATACAAACAGCACTTGCTAATCATACATTCCTCTAATAGAGAGAGAGAGAGAGAGAAATAAATAAGAGCCAAAATAAGACGTGTAATGTTGCTGCCTACCTTACTGAACAACCTATGATACCTTAAAATGTTGGCAGCTCACAAGGTTTTGGAACAGAAGCACAGTGAAAATGTTATAAGTATGTTTAATATACAAGGCTGTTCAGCTGGTTTTTAACACAATGCATGCATTACAAAATAAGTAATGCTAGTTTGTATTGACTAATTAGTTTATGCAGCATATCATAAGATAGAAAGCATCATTAAAGCAAACATGGCAGCCGAACAGCGGAACGATGAAGCTGCCGAGACCATTGAAATAAATATGAGCGGTTCCACGGGAAGGATTTGAACATCTGAAGCTTTAGTACATATTTGATTTTCATGCCCTTTTCACATAAGCCTGTAAGTGGTTCTGCTCGAACGGCCACAGTGAAATGTCATTACCTTGAGCTTACCGATGAGAAAGTCTGTGTTTTTATCCCTCCTGTGAGAATGAAATATTCCCACGGAAGAGAGCAGCTCCTGCGTGGTATGGTTTGCTAACCGTAATTAACCCTGGTGTTTATCGGGCTGGATTCGAGCGCGTGTCAGCCACACAAGGGTCTCTCAGTGTGAAAGGTGCCACAGCGCCGGTGGAAGAAAAAGGTCATTCACAATCAGAGCCCAGAGGGGAGGCCTTGCCCTCTCCTTCTTTACCTCTCTTCTCTTACAACATCAATCACAATCTCTCCCAAAAAAATCCAGTTGAAGTTGTTTTTCGAGCTGCTCGCAGTCAATCGCTGGCATCTGAAGGCTGATTGTTCTTGAGTTGTCATTTTTCAAACAGGCGAATGAAAAAAACGGCGTGTTGATTTGATGGGATTCGTGGGGAACAACAAAGGTTAACAAAACAAGAACAATTTTGATTGAAAGAACTATTTTGATTAAATATTAAACAATAGATTTTTTTTCTCATCGTAACTCAATAAAACTACTAACTAAACACAAACTGTACTGCTAGAATCCCATCTTATCCCATAGTTAACTGATGTTTTCACCCTTTGGTCATGTTTTGTGTTACTTAGGGCACCAAATGTGCCATAATTATATACATAAAAGTCATGAACTTTACTGAAGGTTTGTCTGATAGTCTGTCTTTAGCAGTTGGTTATTTCAGATGTACATCATTAACAGGATGTTTTTTAAGTCCGTAAGATTAAGGACTGTTTGATTATTTGGCCTTTAATGTGTTTGAAGAATGCTGGTCATTTTGCTTTCTTGGTGTTAAATTCTTAAAATAAAGGTTCCAAAAGGGTTTTTTTTTCCCACAGTGATGCATAGAGGGTGTACAAAATACTTCCTCTCAGCGCCTTTTGGACAAAAATGTCCCCATTGGAACCCATTTAAATTTTTAATCCCATTGCCATTTAAGTGCTAATGTATCACTGCGTGTCTTTAGTAAATCCTGGCAGTAGTTTTTAACACCAAAAGAGGGTTTGTGCTGGCGTAAGCTGTTAGTAAGTAAATGAAGAACCGTTTTTGATTCCCCAAAGAACCTTTCAGTAAGAAGTTCTTAAAAGATTCTTAACCCTTGTGCATCATTATGGACATTTTTGGCTTTTTCAGTTTGGTTTTTTTTTGATAACTTTGCCTGTGTTAAAGCTAACTGCTGGTGTGTATATGTATTGGAATTTTAATAAATAACCCCCATTTCCTTTGAAAAATCTACACCAAATACTTCCTTTCAGCGCCTTTTGGACAAAAATGTCCCCATTGGAACCCATTTAAACTGCATTTTTTAATCCCATTGCCATTTAACTGTAACATGATGATATCTTTGTTAATAGGCTTTTATTCTGTTGGCAAGGCTTCAAAATGAAAAATTGTACTGTTTTTTACCAGATGGTGCCATTTTTTTTTCTTCCTGTTTTGGCCTATAAAGCAAATACTCGCTTTATTCCTGTTTTCTGCTTCTGCATATTATAAAGACAATTGGATAAGTTATGCAGCTATAACTCAACTGTACTGCGAATCACAAATCCAAACACTGTGTGTATCAGTTCTGCTGGCATCTAATGGGGAAACTTTAGCACTGCGCATAAAAAAACTCTGACTGAAAGCTCATTTTTTGAGATATCAAACTCAAATTTGGAACACAACTTATTTAGATTAATGGCTTTGATTTTCTAGCAGTTTCAGAGTTCAACATGTCTCAAAATATATATATTTTATATAAGATATTATTCATAAATCATTTTACTTAAACCTCTAAAACTCTTTTTTTTTATTTATTTATTTTTTTTTTTTTATAACTTTTTTGACTTCAACAATAATCTTCTTTAAAATGAGACCAAATTTTTTTATGACAGTTTTTTGACATGGGTATTTTGTCCTCTATGGACCTATGTGTAAAACATTTTTGAATTGATGCACAAGGGTTAAAGGTACACTATGTAACATTTTTTCAGTAAAATATCCAAAAACCACTAGGCCAGTGTTATATATTTTATTCAGTCGAGTTCTTTCACTATCCCAAATGTTTCCAACTATTTGTAAATTGTGAGAAATTGCTATTTTACACAAGGAACCGGGACGTGTGAAGGAGTCGCCTGTCGATGGCGTCATATCTGCGTTCCCCTCGGTATCTAGTTTTATTTTGCAGAAACGCTTTACTCTCACTGCAGTGTGAACAAGTGTCATAGCAGCAGCCGCCGAGCGAACGCACAGAGTAACGTCTTAACATAATTTTCAACACACTCAGATGTATCTAATATGATAAACAGAGCTGCGTTACCTCATACTCATGACCGGAAAAGCGGAAGTGGTGCAGGCGACTGTGGCATAATAAAAGTCCCGCGGCTCGCGAGGCTTGTGTTGCGCTCTTCTTATTAACAATCGCTCCAGCGGCCTTGCTCAGCTCCACAACACTCGGCCCTGCTCTACTTCATACTACATTAACGTTAATAATCACATCCATGAACATGATTTCTTCCTGAGTCCTATCCTGATTCTTTTCCACTAGCTGTGTGAAGACCACATGTCCCAAGAGTCTGCTCTTTGTTTTGAATAGGCAACCTCTAGTGGACGGACAAGTTACATAGTGCAGCTTTAAAAAGTTCCATGAGTGTTAAAGGTTCTTCAAAGAACCATAGATGCCAAAAAAGAACCTTTATTAGTGTATGAAATGTCTCTAAATAATATAAGCATATAGTCAACAATGCTTGTGTGTTGTGCATTTATCATCACACTATGTACCAGATTTACTAAACAGGGCAAATTGATGTGAGAGCGCAATTCCAATTCCAAAAAGTGCCGATGGGAATGGAAAGTTCTGCGTGTGATCTACTGACGACATGCAAATGAATGAACACAGACGCAGCCGGATCATTTCCATAATGACCAACACAATCTACAAGATAGTGTCTGGGTTAAGACATGCTTTTTTTAGGCGGTAAATAATGCCTCAAAAACCAGTAAATTGACGAGGGCAAACCTTAGTAAATCACCTCACATGATTAATTTAAATACTCTCCTCCCATAAATGTTCCATCTGAAAGGGAAACATTTACAACACTTATATGAATAAGGTTAGCCGCAAAAATAACCCTGCCCACTCCTTTTCAACGTCAATTCTTCACTGCGTGTCTTTAGTAAATCCTGACAATAGCTTTTAACGCCAAAAGAGGGTTTGTGCTGGCGCTTTTAGTAAATCTGGCCCTTGATGTGTTTTCTCAAAGGTTTGACTAATAATAACTTGAACTTGTGCTCCAGTACAGATGTGTGTGTATGCTGTGCACTAATGCAGATTTTGTATTATTTATTTGTTTTGTCATATTATTCTGTCTGTTGTCATGTAGGTTAGAGGTCATTTAAGGATTAGAGATGTAATGACCGAAAAATTTACAGTTTTGTGCTGCCGCAGTAATAATTGTTTCAATTGCAGAATTTTAACCTTCACCAAAATCATATGTTCATCTTCATAGATGATCATTTTATTGCATGACTGAAAACGCAAAGAAAATTGAGTTGACATTTAGGATTACTAAAGTCTATTTTTCCTTTTTCTGTCTATGTAGGTGGGATTTTCGAGACACTTGAGAATGAACCGATTAGCGTGGAGGAACTTGCTTTCAAATTCGCTGTAACCAACATTAACAGAAACAGGACTTTAATGCCCAACACCACCCTCACCTACGACATCCAGAGAATCAACCTGTTCGACAGCTTCGAGGCCTCGAGACGAGGTGTGACACTTACATTTACACATTTGACAGACACTTTTATCCAAATAAAGTAAAGTACATTACATGTACTTTAGGCATTCCCTGGAAAAAAAAACGGATCAGTTCAGGCATTCCCTAGGAATCGAACCAGGGACTTCGGTGTTGCAAGCACCATGGTTTACCATTTGAGCTGCAGGAATGGTAGCAAAAAGAGCTCAATACAAATCCTTACATGATTATATACACTTTTTTAGAAATTGTAAATAAAACAAAGATTATTGGAGCATGTTATAAAATAAAATATTACTTCAGTTTTTCTACTTCAAAATTTCACATTTAATAAAATTTTTTAAAAACTACTGAAACATCTTGAATAAAATACAGCTAAAATAAAATATAAATATTAGTTGAAACTTAAAATTGGAATTAGAAATTGCTTTGCTTTGGCAAGTTGAGGCACTAAAATGATTGACTGGAAATAAATAACTATAACTAAAACTTAAACTGAAATAATTGGTAACACTTTAGAATAAGGTTTCATTAGTTAACAACTTTAGTTTACATGAACTAAGAATGAACAGTAATTCTACAGCATTTATTAATCTTTGTTAATGTTTATTTCAACATTTACTCATACATTAAATCAAAAGTTGTATTTAAGTAACATGAACAAACAATGACCATCTGTATTTTCATTAACTAAAATTAATGAACTCATTGTTAGTTCATGCTAGTTAATACATTAACTGTTAACACATAAGACTTGCGGCGAAGGGTGAAGATGAAATGGACAAACTACGATCTGCTTACCTGGCGTAACTCTGTTGCTTTTTGAAACTTTTTTTGGTTTAAAGCCTTTTTTTTTTGTTAAAATGTTCTAAAGAAACTGAAAAATAGTCCCACTTAGTTGTAAATTGAGAAGTGTTTTTCTTAATTATTGTTCTTTGCAATTGTATGGCTTACCATGTTGCATTCAGAGCTTGTTAATCCTGAATATAACTTTGTTAATAAAATACAAATATTGAAAGAAATCTTCATAATAATTTTTAATATGGCAATACTGTCAAACAGATATTATAACTATAAAAAAAAGCATAGTAACTCCAATTTTGGCTAAAATGTAAAGTTCATGTATTTGCACAGCAGGATAATTAGTTACCAAAAAAGTATGTTAAGAATCGTTTATGGAATCGGATTGTTACTCCCAGAATCGGTATCAGATCGGATCATTAAGTGCCTTAAGATTCCCACCCCTAGCGAATAGAGTGTCAAATTTGCGTCTATCGCGTCTAGGTGGACGCCTGAACATTTTGAATCCATTCACGCATCCACAGCAAATTGGACGCCCGGATAAATCGAGCATTCAAGGCGCTCCAAGAGCTGCGCCCGGATGACAGCTCGCTCTCACTCCTGTATGTATATTTTACGCTACAATAAAACTAAATATGTCATTAAACACCACTCTGCCTCTTTTCATTTTCATTAAATAAATATTAAACATTAATAGCCACATAAATGTGGTTCAGGCAACGCATACCTGGATTATCGTCACTGTATGTATATTTATAACAAACGAAATATAAAACACAACCATGCCTCTTTTCATTTACATTAAAAAAATAAATAAACACATTAACATGTGATTCAGAAAATAAGTGTGCATATATATGATTATCACTGTATAATAAAACTAAATATGACATAAAACACAACCCAGCCTCTTTGTGTTAAATGTCAGTTTATGTGTGATCAATAATAGCCATTATAAAAGTATAAGTAAAGGTATAAGAAGCTATACAATAAGTAAAGGCAGACAATTCAGTCAAACAAAGTCAGCGCTATAGGCTACAACGGTAAAGTTAAATAGCCTAAAAAAATAAAGTTATGAAACTTCCCTTTGCCCTCAGTCAAAACGATTTGGCCATCAACAAATTATAGATCCATGAGCAGTGTTGGGAATAACGGCGTTATAGATAAACGGCGTTACTAACGGAATTACTTTTTTCAGTAACGAGTAATCAAACGAATTACTGTTTCTTCCGTTACAACGCCGTTAGCGTTACTGAGGGAAAAAAAATGCGGCGTTACTATAATTGAGCTCATTGAAGCGGTTTTCATCCGAACAGGCTCTCTGTCAGTCGGACCTGCAACGCGCAACGCGCGCGCGTTGATAGGTTGAGTTCACACACACACCTATGACGCACACGCATATGCCCAGTCAGCGATGGCAGTCCAACGACTTCAAAGGTAGCTTTCGCAAACTGAAAGTATAAACGCTACTTTTCCCTCGTTGAGGTGAAAGGTAAGAATGTTTATTGTAACGTGCAGCTTATGCCCAAGAAGAAAGAGTCTCTCCACGTCGGTGGAAAGTAATTCTATTTCTAATCTAATGAAGCCTCACGTCATCACAGCCACAACATTAGTGGCTAAAAACCCAGGTGATAACGTGAGCTCCACTACCAGAGGAGTAGTAAAGAAGTACTGATACTATTTACACAATATTTACACTATAGTAGGTCTACTGATAATATTTACACAATATGTACACTATAGTAGGTCTACTGATAATATTTACAATAATATATTGAATTTGACAGGTGTCTCTCACATTGTCCCACAGCAACATTACAATAGTGTACATTAATGTACAATGTTTTATAATAATAATTTATTCTATTTAGTGTCCAATTCATTCATTTAACATATTTAATATTGGGGGCATCTAAGTTATTTGACATATTTGAACATTTGAAGGAAAAAAAAAGTAACACATTAGTTACTTTCCCTGGTAATTAGTTACTTTTATAATGATGTAACTCAGTTACTAACTCAGTTACTATTTGTAAGAAGTAACTAGTAACTATAACTAATTACTTTTTTAAAGTAACGTGCCCAACAATGTCCATGAGACCAAAGATCGCCCGTTAAATCTACACAAGATGAATTATATCTCATGTTTAATCACAACAGAGACATCAGAGCCAGCGGCAGACACCAGAAGGACTAACCTAGGTAAGGCTGCTCTCGCCGGGGTTAACGAGCGCTGAGCGCCGCTGATCCACTGGATCTCACAACTCCGAAAACACCAGATAAAATTTTCCAATAGACGATCTCTTTATAAATAAACCACAGATTTGAGTTTTAAACAAGTAGATTCTCGCCTGAAAAAATGTTTAAACTAGATTTTGTTACGCAATAACAGTAGTATTTTTAAATTACGCTGGGTTTCTCATCCGCTATCGACTTGCCATTAGTTTATCACCATGTGACAGCAGCAAGCAGGCTCCTAATTGGTTAACGCGGCGCGAAGTGATGCCAAAGTTCAGAGTTTTCAACTCGGGCATCGGGCGCGGATTCGCTTCAAACGCGTGAATGCACAAAAAGCACCACTCGTGCGTATAGCGCAAGACGCTCAATTCGCGTCATTCACACGTACAGTTGTATGAGGCGAATGAGGCAAAATCACGTCCGCTGCGCTAAACGCATCTATAGCGCCGCAGGACCTCCAGACGCACGTCAACGTGCCTTTACATTGACCTAACATGGAAATCACTCGTTCTAGACGCTCTATTCACGTTTGGTGTGAATGCAGAATTAAAATCCATGGAATATTTTTAAAGCACAAAAGGTTCTTTATAGTGAAAAAGGGTTCTTTAGATTATAAAATGTTCTTCACACTAAGAATAAAATGTTTGGGGAACCCTTTTAAACCTTTTTTTTTCAGTGTAGGCAAGATTTTTTTTTTTTTTTTTAAATGATCTGAAATGACATGTACAGCCAGTTTAATTATACTTAAACATTTAAGGCAGCTGAACTTAAGATTTTAAGTTGAATTAGGGTGAACATTTGAACAGTGTGTTAATAAAGTCACTGATGTTCTCTTGGTCTTGATGTCAGCCTGTGATCAGCTGGCTCTCGGTGTGGCCGCTGTGTTCGGCCCGTCCCACAGTTCTTCAGTGAGTGCGGTCCAGTCCATCTGTAACGCCCTGGAGGTTCCTCACATCCAGACCCGCTGGAAACACCCGTCTGTGGACAACAAAGACAGTTTCTACATCAACCTGTACCCAGACTACGCCTCCATCAGCCGCGCTGTGCTGGACATCGTGCAGTTCTACAAGTGGAAAGCCGTCACGGTGGTGTACGAGGACGCAACAGGTGGGCCGACTCCTCAGAAACACAATTTTTAATGCTCAGGGCCCGTATTCATAAAGAATCTTAATGCAAAGAGTAGCTCCTAGTGACAAAATTCTAAGAAAAATCTTAGAAATGTGGGCGTTTACTCTTAAAATTAACTAAAAAATCCTAGTAAAGAAAAAAGTAATTCAGAAAGCATCTTAACCCTTAAAAGAGGTCTTAAGGTCAAATTTGTTAGGAGCACGGACAAGGACTTTTAAGAGGCTTAAGAGTTTCTTTAGCAATGGAGAAAATGGCAGAAAGACGAAGAGGGAGAAGAAATGTGTTGCAGACAATGGATGACAGTGACTTAATACGACGCTATAGATTAGATCGTGCAGGGATCATGTTTGTTGCATTAAATCCAACTATCAAACCACCAATTAAATAGACATGCCAGCAATCAGTGAATTGGAAAGAGTGAAACAATGTTTATAATTCTAAGCCAATCAAATACCTTGTAGGAAATTAACAGCATGGTAAATAATAAAAGGATTTATATACACTGAAAAAAATGACTTGTTGAATTTACTAAAAAAATTTATCGTAAGTGGTCGCAATCAATTTATTTGATCTCAATTTAAACAAAAACACATGCAATTCCCATAAAACCAATTTATTTTTTAAAATTAAAATCAAAAAACTAAATTAAAATTATTTAAACGAGCACAAATTAATTATGCTTAATTAAATTTTTCAGTGTGCATATATGTAGTGTGTGTGTGTGTGTGTGTGTGTGTGTGTGTGTGTGTGTGTGTGTGTGTGTGTGTGTGTGTGTGTGTGTGTGTGTGTGTGTGTGTGTGTGTGTGTGTGTGTGTGTGTGTGTGTGAGAGAGAGAGAGAGAGAGAGAGAGAGAGAGAGAGAGAGAGAGAGAGAGAGAGAGAGAGAGAGAGAGAGAGAGAGAGAGAGAGAGAGAGAGAGAGAGAGAGAGAGAGAGAGAGAGAGAGAGAGAGAGAGAGAGAGAGAACGGTAAAATAGGACAATTTGCGCTTGTAAATTCAAAGTGAAGGCTTAGAATAGACCCTATATTTAAAAGCGCTCCTTTTTCCCCTTTTTGGACAACCAACCAATCACAGTCTTCAAAAGACTGTGTCATACGTAGCAACAGGGTCAGCCCCGCCTCTTCACTAAGATAAAAGTTTTTGTCATTTCCTTGCTCAGAGTTGCTCTCAGATCGGTCCTGAATAGCTCTTAAGCTAAATTAGGAGTTTTCTGAGAGGACTCTTAGTTTCTCTTTCATTTCTCAGGAGTTCTCAGTTATAATTCAAGTATTAACTTTGGCTCATATGTATCTCCTAAAATGGAAGAAAATAAATGTGTGGAAACAAAAATAGACACAAATGAAACAATACAATCAGTGTGCTCTCTTAAGAATAAAAGTTATTTATGATAAGAAATGTTTGAGTTCATATTGAGATATGATTGCATTACTTTTGATCGTAAAATATAAGCAGATTCTGCGGCGTGGCCTCAATAGCTGTGCAGTAAGTAGTGTGTGATTGAGGAATGTGCAGGGTAGTAATTCAATCTGGTAGTTTTAACTAAGATTATGCTGCAAGATGTTTTTTTTTTTTAAGTCAACTATATTTAAGTTCCCTGTTATAGGCTAACCTGCAATATTCCAAATATTTAGTTTATTCCCGCAAGCGATTTCTTAAATAAACGCTGTTGTAAGTGGATCAGACCAAGCCCCAAAACACACTTGTATCCAATCAGCAGTAAGGGGGCGTATACACTCATTATGGGGGAGGTGCCTGTGTTGCATAGCATGTTCATGAATTTGGGGGTGGAGCTAGCAAAATAGGGGTGTGATCCTTTTTGGTAGGGGCATGTTTGTTTTTAGTGATTTTAAATATCAAAAGCGTTTTTCATAAATTGCTTACTGCACCGTTAAAAGTTTCCAACTTCGAAAATTCCTGGAATTTTGCAACTAAACGCTTGATTTTGTGAAGTTTTCGGCGACATTGTCGCTGAATGAATACAAATGCACGCGAGTCTGTTATTGTAGGTATATCGATATTTCATTTTCACACCCCTAAACATGAAGTGTAACAAAATGAACTGTTCTTGGTGTTACATGTCAGTCAAACGTCCTCTTGGGCGGTCCTTTGCCAATGAAAGATGCGATGAAGTCCAAACCTTCTGCCATCAGTCTGAAGCTCTGGCTACGCGAGACTTAGTCAAAACTGACCCAAACATTAATGGTTAAACAATTTAGTTTAAACAGTTTAGTTTGTCTTTTCCTCTGGAGAAACATCTAAAAAGTAGCAGCACATAATCACAAATCTACACTTGCTTCCAATTTAAATGTGTTGCTGTCTAGGAGAAACAAGTGATTTTTTTTGAAGAGATCTCACTGGTGATTTTTCTTTTTTTATATATATATATATATTTTACTGAATGATTTCTGAATGCATTTACAAGCCACATACATTTAAAATGATCCAGAATATGTACGCTTAACAGTTAGGAAAAAAGATACTCTAAGGTACTTTTTCAAATGTGCAGTCATTGGATGCACCTATAATCATCATATCAGTGTGTGTAATGTGTTTTTCATATTTATAAACCAACCCATGGTTATCATCTCTATGCTTAATGAAAAATGTCATTCAGTTTCATTTCTGTTCTGAGTTTGAAGTTTTTGTGTGTACTGGTGTGTTTAATGTTGACTTTGTGATCATATCAGGGATAATTTGTTTGCTGAAATGACATTTCTTCATTATTAATGAGATTAGGTTATGATTAACTGTGTCATTTTTCAGGGATGAAAAATATTAAAAACCAAAAACAGCAACATCCCTGTTTGGAAAAAGAAGACTTATGCATTGCTTTTCCTTTTTTATGTGATGAGAATTTGAATTAAGCCAAAAATCTACTTAAAATGGTATTTGATCAATCTGAGTCACAGCAGAACTTGATAATTAACTCATTTAACATTGCAGTTAATTTCATATTTATTTACACTACTGTTCAAAAGTTGGTCAAATGTTTTATTGTTTTTGAAAGAAATCTCTTACAAAGGCTGCATTTATTTGATCAAAATTATAGTAAAAACAGTAAAATTGTATTAACATTTAATACAATAATATTACAATTTTAAGCATCCTAACTCCAGTCTTCAGTGTCACATGATCCTTCAGAAATCATTCTGATATGATGATTTGATGCTCAAGAAACATTTATGATTATTAGCAATGTTGAAAACAGTTGTGCTGATTATATTTGTGAAAACTGATACATTTTATTAGAATTCTTTGATGAATTGAAAGTTCAAAAGAACAACATAATTTGAAATATAAAATCTTTTGTAACATTACAAATGTCTTTACTGTAATCTTTGATTGATTTAATGTGTCATTGCTGAATTAAAGTACACATTTCTTAAAAAAAAAAAAAAAAATTTTGTATAGTAGTCCATTTCTATCATATTTGCTGATTTTGTCTATGCAATATTTTTAGGGCTAATTCGTCTTCAGGAGCTGATCAAGGCTCCGTCGCGGTACAGCATCAAGATCAAAATCCGACAGTTACCGCTGGGAAGTAAAGATGCCCGGCCGCTTCTTAAAGAGATGAAGAAGGGGAAAGAGTTTTGTGTCATCTTTGACTGCTCATACCAGACTGCAGCAGACGTCCTCAAACAGGTAACGCCATTCACAGCTGGATTGGGAATGACTTAAATTCCAATTCCATTTTTACATTTAAATTGAGGTAGCAAACATTCCAATTGGAACTACAAATATCTAAACTTTCTTACATCAAAGCACATTTACTGGAGAAGCAAAATGGCGTAAGAAATGAAGGGCACTATCATACACTCAGCGCAACGCTGTACCAAGCCCGACGCAAGTGTTTTTTGCTAGTTTCAGCCAGACGCAGTTCTCATTTTCACGTCCAGCGCCACGTTATTTAAATAGCAAATGCACTCACGCTCGTCTGTTCGCCCATGGGTGTGCTGGTCTGAAAACCAGGTGTGTTCAGAAGCATTGTTTGTGTGTTGCTATTTTAAGGCAACTGACAACGACTGCACCATTGACCAACAAAAACCTGGTCCAAAGTCAATAGCGCAGTATTTTGTGTTATTTAAATGGGTGTGTTAGTAATATGTGCCTATAGGCGGTTGCACAACACACGTACACTCTGCTTATTACACACACAGGGATGTGCAGCAGCACACAAACGTTTTTAAAAATTACAAATAAAAGGATTCCTCTCTGGAGAAGCGTTCAGTCTTTCCGCTCGCAAATTCAAACATGTAAATAGTGAATCTGCTATGGCGCGAGCACAGCGGGCTTTTAAAGGGAATAGGAGATGAGACTCTGATTGGTTTATTGCACGTTACGCCCAAAACACACCCATGACTCATTAAGAGAGTAGGTACAACCCTTTTGGACCATGTGCCAAGCATGCCGACCATTTTTCCCGTCGTTAAACAAGCAAAAGTGGATTCGGACACTTGCGCCGTGCACTTTAGACCATGCACTTAGATTGTTAAAATAGGGCCCTTAAAGGGATAGTTCACCCAAAAATGAAAATCATGTCATCATTTACTCACCCTCAAGTTGTTCCAAACCTGAGTTTCTTTGTTCTGCTGAACACAAAAGAAGATAATTTGAAGAATGTTTGTAACAAAGCAGATAGAGCAACCATTCACTACCATAGTATTTTTTCCCTACTATGGTAGTCAATGGTTGCTCTATCTGTTTGGTTACACACATTCTTCAAAATATCTTCTTTTGTGTTCAGCAGAACAAAGAAACTCATACAGGTTTGGAACATCTTGAGGGTGAGTAAATGATGACAGAATTTTCATTTTTGGGTGAACTATCCCTTTTAATATTTTAAGTAATTTTGCTTCTCAACTAAATGTGTCTTGATTTAAGAAAACACAAAAGCTGACTGGAATTTGACTGGAAAAGCTTTTTGTTTGTAAGTTTGGTGTGAAATAGATTATAATAGTAAAGTAAAAGAATTTGATGGAATTTGATATCGTGTGATATTGTGACATTATTCACTGATGTCTTATGTCATACATCAAATCCTATTCACTGTGTCACAGCAAAAAAAATACAAATCCCCAAACTAAATCCCCATCAGATGCGAGGCATTTGATTGCTCCACTTTATGGCTGTCGATGCTAAACGAAACAGTCATGCTTTATTTCAACTGTTTTGGTTTCAGGTCTTGTGGGGTCAGAGCAAATACTGTACATGTGTGTCTCTAGATATCTAATGTTTATAATATGAGCACAGAATGGATGCTTGTGCAGAAGGAGGTTTAACATGTTCTCCTCTTTCTCTCTCTTTCTGTTGCAGCTGTTGTCTATGGGCATGATGACAGAATACTACCATTTCTTTTTTACCACTCTGGTGAGTTTCTTACATGGTTTCTTTGAGTTTTTCTTTGGTTGTGTCCTTGTTTTGACAGGAGATTTCAACAATGTGTGTTCTGCTGGCTTGCATTTAGTGTTCTGCGATGTTTTCAGTCAGCAGATGCTGCGGTGAGCATGTATTTTTGTAGGCCAACCTGTAAGTTCACATCACCCTTGGTCCCTTGATAAAAACTCAATAGGATTTTTCCATTGACTTTTGGATTATTGCACACAGAATTAGCTCTGCGATGAACAAATTTTGTTCATCATGATAATATTCCCAAGTGAACACAACTTCTATGAATTCTGAAGTAAAAAGCTGAAGTTAGACTAAACTATGGTCGCACTGATGTATTTTATGTTGTAGAATAAAACGCTTCTGTTAACCAGATCTTATTTCAGGCATTTAACCAAAACCCAGTGACTTCAGGACAATTGAACTGGACTTGCTAATATGCTTGTTTCCAGGTTTTGGCCTACAAAAATACGTCACCCGTGCAGCACTCAACTGCGCTAGAAAACAAGCAACATTTTTACAATTTCATCTGTAAGGATTGAGTTCATGTATTGACATAACTGTACGCCACAGGATCTGTTTGCGTTGGACCTGGAGCCGTACAGATACAGCGGGGTGAACATGACGGGTTTCCGTCTGCTCAACATCGACAACCCTCAGGTGGCGGCAGTGGTGGAGAAATGGTCCATGGAGCGAGTGCAGGCTCCACCCAAACCGGAGACCGGCCTGCTGGACGGAATGATGACGGTCTGTCCATCTCCTACATATAAATATATATGATCATTTTATTATATTCTAGTACAAAAAAATGGTACAAAGCAATACTATGGTATTTTGATATATAATATCCCAGCTAACAGGGAACGTTCTCAGAAAGTTCTGGCAAGGTTCTCTCAAAGTTATGAACAAACGTCTTCTAGTAACCTTAATAGAATGATTATTCAAAGTTATCTGGGCCCTCATTTATCAACAGTGCGAAGAAGAGGTTCTATATTTTGTCCTACGAATGAAATTTAGAATGTGCCCTAGTACAAGAAAATCTGTTTTTGTCTAACGTGCGCACACAGTGGTTACACACACGAGTAAGCAATCATTGTTGATAAATCCTGCATGTGTGTAAGTACCATGCTCGTTCACATTCACAGTCATTAGCATTCGGAAACGCCTCCAATGAACCATATATGCTGACAACACTTTCCTTTAAAAATCACGTGATTGTGTTTTTTTCTCACCACAATAATGGCAAAGAACAGGAACTTCACAAACAGAATGAGTTGTGCAACGACGTTTGACAACAACACATTTGCATCACAAATGATTTGCATGTTAACAGAATGAAACCCTTTTCTATTATGTCATTCAATTTGTTGGTTGATGGTGCTTTTCTGGGGATGTGGGGGCAGTTTATGGCTCCAATTATGTTTGGGAATCTGGCGATAGCATGAAAGCCACATTTTATTTCGGCTTGTTGAGGATTTCGGTAAGGGAACTGGATGTAGGTTGGGGCCAAGGAAATAATTGCATCCAACATTTGTCACAGCTGCCTTTTATAGGGTTTGGCACCAATTATGCATCCTGTTTAAAATTACAAAAATGATTTATTGAGTGTTTTATAATTAAAGGAAACACCGGACATGTGGATTGCTTAAAGGGTTAGTTCACCCAAAAATGAAATTTCTTCCATTAATGACTCACCCCAATGTTGTTCCACACCTGTAAGACCTCCGTTCATCCTCGGAACACAGTTTAAGATATTTTAGATTTAGTCCGAGGGCTTTCAGTCCTTTGAATGTAAGTGTATGCACACTTTGCTGTCCACGTCCAGAAAGGTAATGAAAACATCATCAAAGTAGTCCATATGTGACATCATTTGGTTAGTTAGACTCTTCTGAAGCGTCGACAATACATTTTGGTCCAAAAATAACAAAAACTAAGACTTTATTAAGCATTGTCTTCTCTTCCGGCTTTGTTTGAATCCGCGTTCACGACGCCACAGTGACGCTGCTGACGTAAGACGCTGTGACGTGTTATCTGGTTATCTTTGGCGATTAGGGCATCCGGGACATGCATACTTACGCACCATTTTAAAAAAATATAGCCATACAAACAATGTAGAACAGCTTGTTTACAGCGTGCGTCTCCCTCAGACTACAAACGAAGCTCTGTCGCACCAGATAACACGTCACAGCGTCTTACGTCAGCAGCGTCACTGTGGCGTCGTGAACGCGGATTCAAACAAAGCCGGAAGAGAAGACAATGCTTAATAAAGTCTTAGTTTTTGTTATTTTTGGACCAAAATGTATTGTCGACGCTTCAAAAGAGTCTAACTAACCAAATGATGTCACATACCTTTCTGGACGTCGACAGCAAAGTGTGCATACACTTACATTCAAAGGACTGAAAGCCCTCGGACTAAATCTAAAATATCTTAAACTGTGTTCCGAGGATGAACGGAGGTCTTACGGGTGTGGAACAACATTGGGGTGAGTCATTAATGGAAGAAATTTCATTTTTGGGTGAACTAACCCTTTAATGCATACTGTCTTAAATGCTTTTTATGTGTAGTGTCGCTGTTCTACCACTAGATTCTCTGCGTAAGCATGATCAGAGGTGTGCTTATATTTACACACATTTCTACTGATAAGTACAAGTTGGTAGATCCCACACTTTGCTTGAAACTGTTCTTACGCACTCATTACGCACAGATCTGTCGCGAACATTGATAAATGAGGGCCCTGGTCTTTAATAATGTTCTCAAAACGTTAACATAAAAACATGATTTATCATTCAAGGAGCTTTTTTTCCCGAAAGATTTAGTTCATGTGACATTTTAATGTTTCTACTTGTTTCGGAATGAAAACATTCAAAGTGACGTTCCCACAATGTTGATGAATGAAGAATGATAAAATGGAATGTTTCCTTAACGTTTGCATAATTAAGAAAGAATTTTTTTTTTTTTAAACTGGACATTCAGAGAACATTCAGAACATATAATTGTTAGCTGGGATGATGCTGAATGATTACTATAGTTATATATATCATGATATCACGGCACTCCGAGGTGAATAGCATTTTTTACCATAGTTCAAAAAATCTCCACAAAATGGTTTTGACTTAGCATGTCATATTTTTGACTTTTTATCTAATAATGAGGACTTAAAATCATATTTTCAACATTTTATCTCTTAATTATGACTTTATTATAATTGAAATGAGCTGATCAGTAATATAGTTGAATATTTAGTGTTCCCAACTGAGCAAACCAAAAGCCAAAGGCCACAGAGACGACGGTGGCAAGGAACCAAAACTCCATCAACAGACATAATGGAGGAAAAAAAAAAGTTTTATATTTACCAATGAAATTGGACCCGCTCACTTTAATCGTCTCTAATTCAGCGTATGTCTGTTTACCTACCCCTAACCATTAAACACTTTATTATTAAACACACGTTAGACGTTTTATTTCCACTTTACGAATATTTTCTTAATTTTAATTGAAAATAAATTCCTTTCTGATCTGATATGTGATGGGAAAAGGAAGTAGAGCGAGTTCGGAAAAGGCGGATTTGAACCTTGGGTCGATTTGCGTCAAAACTTTCTGCCAAGTGCCTTACCCTACACTATTGCCACTGTAAATAATTTGGAGTCTTCCATCATTTTGTTTGTTTAGTAAACAAAGCGTAACATTTTTGAGGGGAGGACTCACACATATTTTTTTTTTTGCTTGTGACGCCTCTGGTTTTACCACAATACTTGATCAAAAGACAAAAATAGTCTCTGATTTGCTGTCTGTTGTCTTATTGTGCATTGATCAAGTCAAGACAGATTTATGTATTTAGCGCTTTATAAAGATTGCTTCAAAGCAGTTTCACTTTATAAACGGGAAAATAACAGAGTTAATGTTGCAGAATTCTTCAATTATAAAACAAATAAAATTTCAGCTCTGCAGAAGACACATTCGGCTCCGTTTAGTTCAGGGTTAATTTAGTTTAGTTTAGTAACAGTTTCAATGTTGCAAAGTTCTTCCATTATGAAACTGTAAAGCAGCTCTATACATTGTAAAAAAAAAAAAAAAAGTTGCTTTAAGTACAATCAGCTTGGATGTTTAAGTAATTAAATTACATTACCACTTATGCTCTGGGACCATTTTTGGGGATTTCCGCCTGGATTTGGCTTACCCAAATTGAAAAGCTTCCCATACCCACATACAGTGGTCTCTAAATACACAATTTTGGTGTCATTTTAAATGAAACCCTTTGAAGTTTCAGAAACCACTGCTAAAAGTGATAAACATGTAAGTTGTCTGAGCTGTAATAACCCCCAAATAGAGTCACTTTTCGATTGTTTTGGTTATAAATTCATTTTTGAAAGTGTGTAACTCAGGCCCTGTGTGGTCTAGCACCCTGCAGACAGTTTTGGCTGTTTCCACTATTCCAGAAAAAAAGGTAATATTCCTCCATTCAGTTCCATTTGAATAAATTTTGCAAACATGATCCAGACAAAATTCTTTTTTCCAGTATTTTCTGGAATCTAGTGGAAACAGCCCAAACTGTCTGCAGGTTGCTAGAGCACACAGGAGGTGTTTCTCAATGTCAAGGATGCTTCCTCTGTAGGACTGGTCCTTCCAAGTCACTTCCTTCAGAGGCTAGGCGAGGCTCCTCTTTAGCATTCGGAGAACAGGTAAATGGAACAGGCTAGCAAGTGCACGTCATTGCGTCATTACATCAGTGAAAAGGTCCGTTAGCCATCAATAACGTAATTTGCATAATATCAATGCGGTAGTCATTTGTACTGGCATTTAAACGTTAAACTTTACTTATATTTACTATGGTTATAACAAATGTTTGGTGACGTAAATATTGCCCCGTTAACGCTCCGACTCTGCCAACGTCCGATATTTTGTATTTTTTGAACAAGATAGCAAAGCTGCGCGCATAGGATTGTGGGTGATTTGAGAGCGCAAAGTGCGCGAAGTCTACTCGTATGCATCCTTTCCTGTATATGGCATATTTTTCAAACGAAGGACTCAGACCTTGGTTGAAATGCCAAGGATCCTCGACATTGGAACAGTCCTTCGACGGATGTCGATGACGTAGCATCCTCGGAATTCTGGCTTCCGAGGATCCTTCCTTGACATTGAGAAACGCCTAGGGCCTGAGTTACACACTTTCAAAAATGAATTTATAACCAGAAAAATCAGATAAGATACAGCTCAGATAACATATACTTACATGTTTATTACTTAAGCAGTGGTTTATGTAACTTTTCAAACTTTGGTTTATGTAAGGGTTTCCTGTAAAATGACACCAAAATGTTGTATTTAAACCACTGTATGTGGGTATGGGAAGCTTTTCAATTTTGGGGAGGCCAGAGTAATTTAGTATAAATAAGTAATTTAGTTACTAATTCCGAAGTGATACATATGTCCAGAAAGTAGACATTATAAGCTTTCCAATGGTACCACATATGAGGTCAGAGCTCCTCCACAGACATTTAAAATTTAAAGTACTTCATGTCATTCCGGACCTTGTACCGGGTTTGCAGAGTTTAAGAGGTTAAACCGACTTAAAAAAATTGTTGAAACTTGTATAACTTATAAAAAAAAAGTTGGAAATTGCCTTAAAGCAATGTAAAAACATATGTTGTCATAACTTGTTGATCATGTCATTTTTTACAGTACATTTTTTACAGGATAATAGTGTCATTATTCAGCTCCGTTCAGTCCAGTGTTGATTCAGTTCAGTTCAATAAGTCTCTGTGTTGCAAAGTTCGATAATAAATAATATCAAGTGTCTTTTGAACCCAGAATTGAATTCAGAGTCATTTCATCATTTGAACAGATTGGTAGTTGCATGTGTGATGAATCTTCTCTCTGTGTGTGCCGCAGACTGAAGCAGCGCTGATGTATGACGCGGTGTATATGGTCGCCGCCGCGTCCCAGCGAGCGTCTCAGATCACCGTGAGCTCACTGCAGTGTCACCGGCACAAACCCTGGCGCTTCGGCTCCAGATTCATCAGCCTGTTCAAAGAGGTACACGCACCTGCTTAAACACTCGTGCCCAAAATGAGAAGGATAGTTCGCCCAAAATGAACATTCGGTCATCATTTGCACATCATGTACATTGGAATGACACAAAGATGAGTAAATGATGGCAGAATTAGCATATATAATCTTTTTAGAACCGGGTTTTGCCTGTTTAGCCCAAATGAATCATTACTCACTTTTCTGGAAGGTGTTTTGAGCCACTTCCAAACAGCTGTAGTGATTTATGCACGGACACTCGCTCTCTCCCAATGACATCTTCCAAGTGTTCTTGTCAGAGCTTCCTGTTTTGGGGGAGGTATTGTTGAGTCAGCATGTTGGCATTGCAGGCTGGAGGATGAATGTGTGTTGGACGAGGGCTTAATGGCTCTAGCTGAATTACCGATGCTGGCTGTGTGGGTGATCTCTACTCATTATAGTTGGGGATGTCTTCATTTAAAGGTGAAGCATGTCATTTATGCTCCACTAGTAGCGCCGAATGGAATTGTAACTGAATTGCCCGATGTAACATTATTGACTCAACAAATAGCCTGAATTTGGCTAGTGGTGCTCACTGCAGAGCCAAATGACCTCCTATCTCTGGATGTTGTGGGTGGAGCTTGGCCTAGTCCAACTCCACCTCTCTGGACATCATGGGTGGAGTTATGTTTAGCGATGGGGTTATGGGCAGTGTTGGGGGTAATGCATTACAAGTAACTTGAGTTACGTAATAATATTACTTTTTCCAAGTAACTAGTAAAGTAACGCATTACTTTTCAAATTTACTGAGTTACTTTTTCACATTAATTTGACTGACAGCTCTCCTGCCCCCATCTTGAGAGTAAGTGCAGAGGCGTGTGTGTAAACATTAGGGGTGTGCATTGGCACTGCCCTCACAATTCGATTCGATTACGATTCACCAGGTAACGATTCGATTCAATTCGATTCTACGATGCATTGCGATGCATCAAAATTCTACTGCACACAACAAGGCAAATTTTTAATCAGTCATGAGGCAATACAAGCAGTCAGATATTGAACAACAGATTGTATTGGCTGCTATGTGTGTATTATCACTCTCCTGTATCTTTGACATAAATGTCATTAAATAAAATAAAATTGAATGTACAGTAAAAAGCTTTGAGACAGGGCACTTCATGAACTCCTGTGCAAATATTAATCCGTAATTACAGTCACACTATTGTAACAACAACCACCACCCAGGCACCCAGCAATAAAAATATTCAGTGCAACACACACAGTAACGTTGACACTAGGGACTCGTCAATTCTCGTGCTTGATTTTAGTGTGGCAGGCGCGTTAGCAGGGCGTAAGCAGCGCATATTTTTTTCGGCGCCCATGTTAACAGATTAGAGCATTCACATCGCACGCAGAGGCGGCGCGGCAGCGCATCGCAGGAGGAGAAGCAGCAGTAGTGCCGCGATCGCTTCGGCGCCGAGTCTATTTTGCCGCGCTGCTCACACTGATTTAAAGCCACAGTGGATTGTTCTTGATCAAAACTGACCAGATTAACATGGAAAATAACAAATTCCACCATGAAATCATGTAGTGAAGTGCCCCGTGTGTTTCACAATCACCATATGACATCCAGAGCTGTTAAAAAAATTAAAAACACAACACTGCCAGAAGTTTTTGCCCAAACTTCAAAAGCCTGTTTAAATTATTAAAACTAGAAGCATATATTCACTTTAATGTTAACTTACATTTAGGCCTATCATGTGAACTACTTATATAGGCTACAACAAGTTATATGCATATGTGTTTGGGACAGAGGGGAACACGGTCGCATTTGCAGCATGCTGCCCATCATAAATCAAAGCACGAGACAGACGGGGCTCGGAGGAGAAGACCGTAAATGTGACATATAATGTACAATATTTGTCTGCATTTGCAATATCCGCGCGAGACAAACGCTGCCAGTGTGAATCCACAATGGGGGCGCGGGCTCCGGCTCTCCATACCCACCGCTCCGCGTGCGGTGTGAAGCCGGCGTCAGAATCCGAAATGTGCCCAGATGTCCGCTTTCCAATCTTTGGGTGCGTTTTTAATACCCGTCTATCGCGGTCATCTCCCTCCGCCTCAGCCATCTTGATTGTTGTTGTTATGACCCTGGAAGTAATTGAAACTTCACAACTTTATTGTCCAACTCAAGTCCAGAAAATAAACGGTGACATAATCGATTATGGCACTTTGCCGCATCGATGCTGAATCGTGCATGCCCCGCATTGCGATGCATCGCTGAATCGATTATTGTTGACACCACTAGTAAACATGATGGTTATTGTAGTTCTAGACTAAATGTGAGCATTTATTTATCTCACTTGTACAATAAAGATTCTGTCTTCCTCAAAATGAGTAAAATCAGTCAAATGCAAAATCAGAGTACTATGCAAACCTCCAATAATTAAATGTAAAATAAAACAACTATTTTTATGCATAATCTACCTTTATATTTAATTTACCAATGTCTTGCTGCTGACCTTTGATGATGAAAATTACTAGAACTTTTTTCTCCTGCATCCTATTCTACCATTATCCAGAATGGCAGCACAGCAGAGCTGCGCTCTCTGTTGTTCATGTGTGAATTTGCATTTTTACCTCAGCCTGGCTTATTATTTCAATTTTGGTATGAAGAGGTCTTTACCGTTGCACAAAAATATAACTTTGTAAAAACAAAAACAAAACAAGCCCAGCCCAGGTGAGAAAAAGTAACGCAAAAGTAACGTAACGCATTACTTTTCTTAAAAAGTAACTAAGTAACTCAATTAGTTACTTTTTAAGGGAGTAACGCAATATTGTAATGCATTACTTTTCAAAGTAACTTTCCCCAACACTGCTCAAGATTGACATGAGATTGACAGAAACTGTTAAATACCATAAAAGAATATTTTAGTTTTTGATCTGTTTTTTTCATGATTACAAAAATATTTTATTAAATTTGATTTCTGAAGAATGAATGCCTCTCTGAAGTTCTTTACTCCAGTGCTTCTGATGATGATGATGATGATGATGATGATGATGGTGTCATCTTGATCTTAGTGAGAGTAACTGGTACAGTTATTACAGTCTGTGCTAAGCACTGCCAGCTCTGGTGCGTTTAATCCCGGCCTGTTGGTAATTGGAGCTCACAGTACATGTGATCCAGAGCAGGATGTGATAAAAAGGAAGGATCTAGTGAGATTTACACTAGAGAATAATGACTAGAACAAATCTGGACAAAGGTCATGTGTCTTCAGTGTGAGTGTATGAAGCATGTCTCTAATAGCTCCACTTCTGTATGTGAAGATTATGAATGCTACCCACCCCACAGCAAATTAAAGAAATAATCCACTGGATTTGCACATCAGGCTTTACTGAATGTCTGTTGACTATATAAGCGCCGCACCCTTGTAAATTCACATGTTCTGGGTAAAAGATCCACTGAATCATGTGTTGGGCGGATCTGTCTCTCCGCTGGGCTCGTATCCACTCTGTGAGCTTCATTATAGAGTCCATTTGCTAACAACTCCTTGCAGAACAGAGCTGATCTATTGCTCTGGCCACTTCATTGATCATGTGACTATTTGTGATCTATGGATGTATAAGTTGTTTCTCTTAGCTGTTTGTCACTGGGTGAATGGGGCTGCTTTAGACAGATTATAAAAAGCAGAGAATATAGCAGTAGCCAGGTTGATGGCACGTGTTTCTTATTGTTAATGATATTAAACAATTATTTAATAAGCAAAGAGAACATTGAGGAGATTTGTAGGAGTAATATAAACCTTAACAATGCATAGATAATAACCCACAAAGGATAAAACCCAAACAGGGAGAACTAAATGAGACACAGGTGCAAATCATTAGTAACCATAGAAACGAACTAGGGTGTAATGAGTAACCAAGGAAACAGGTTGACAGCTTACATTTCAGTTTGACATTACACATTACAAGCCTTATGATCAAGATCCTGTTTGTTATTCATTAATAAATGTATTAGTTAATTCATTAATTCATTCACAATAATTCATTAAATTAATAATAATTTATTTAATACATATATTTAGTTATTTAATATAAATACAAGGTGCTGGTAAGAATGTTTTATATAATAAATAAATAAATGCATTTATTTACAATAATTCATTAAATTAATAATTTTATTTTATAAATATATTTATTTATTTATTATAAATACAAGGTGCTTGTTAGAAAAATAATTGTTTGATTTATATAATAAATAAATAAATGCATTTATGATCAAGGTCCTACAAAGTGTTTGTTATTCATTCATTCACAATAATTCATTGAATTAATAATAATAACCCCTGTCCATTTAATACATATATTTAGTTATTTAATATAAATACAAGGTGCTTGTTGGAAAAAAATTATTGTATGCTTTTATATAATAAATAAATAAATGCATTTATTTATAAAATGCATTAAATTAATCATACTTTAATACATTAAATACAATTATTTCATTGATTTATTTATTAAGAAATCTATTTTAAAACGATTCATTAATTTATTTACAATAATTCATTAAATTAATAATAATTTTATATATACATATATTTAGTTATTTAATATAAATACAAGGTGCTGGTAAGAAAAAAATATTTTATGTTTTATATAATAAATATATAAATGCATTTATTTACAATAATTCATTAAATTAATAATTTTATTTAATAAATATATTTATTTATTTATTATAAATACAAGGTGCTTGTTAGAAAAATAATTGTTTGATTTATATAATAAATAAATAAATGCATTTATGATCAAGGTCCTACAAAGTGTTTGTTATTCATTCATTCACAATAATTCATTGAATTAATAATAATAACCCCTGTCCATTTAATACATATATTTAGTTATTTAATATAAATACAAGGTGCTTGTTGGAAAAAAATAATTTTATGCTTTTATATAATAAATAAATAAATGCATTTATTTATAAAATGCATTAAATTAATCATACTTTAATACATTAAATACAATTATTTCATTGATTTATTGATCAAGAAATCTATTTTAAAACGATTCATTAATTTATTTACAATAATTCATTAAATTAATAATAATTTTATATATACATATATTTATTGATTTAATATAAATACAAGGTGCTTGTTAGAAAAAATATTTTAGGTTTTCTATAATAAATAAATTAATAAATTTATTTACAATAATTCATAAAATATATATATTATAATTTAATAAATATAGTTATTTATTAGAAATACAAGGTGCTTGTTAGAAAAATAATTGTTTGATTTTATATAATAAATAAATAAATGCATTAAATTAATCATTTGTATTTAATGAATAAATGTATTTTAATGTTTATTTATTTACAATAATTCCTTAAATTAATAACATTTTTATTTATATATATATTTGTTGATTTATTATAAATGCAAGGTGCTTGTGCATTTTATGTTTTTATATAATAAATAAATAAATGCATTTATTTATAAAATGCATTAAATTAATCATATTTTTAGAATTAATGTAATTAATTTAATTAATTTATTCACGTATTAAGAATTCATAAAATGTATAATAATAATAATAGAACAAAATTATTTTAGAATTATTTATTTATTCATTAATTTACACAAATTAATTAAATTAAGAATAATTTTATGTAATAGATGTATCTATTTAGAATCTCATTCCCTCTCTAAATCTTATGTTATACTATAAAAAATGTCAGACAGCTGTGTGTGTGTGTGTGTGTGTGGCCTGGTAAAGCCTACGTTAAGGGGACAAAATGTCCCCACAAAGGTGTGTGGGTGCGTGCGCGCCCGCGCGTGTGAGCGTGAGCGTGTGTGTGTGTAAGCTAATACAGCAAGGTAAAGTTGTAAACACTGGGCTGGTGATGTTCTCATCTAATGATGATGATAATAATGCTGCATCTGGTCTCTAAAGTGGGACTTCAAATAAAAACAAATGAGCAATCAGACGTTTTTTTTTTTCATATTTAATCTAAAATCATATCCTCTTCTCTCTCCTCCTCACTTCTTTAAGGCTCAGTGGAACGGACTGACCGGACAGATAATCATAAACAAGACGGACGGCCTGAGGAAAGATTTCGACCTCGACATCATCAGTCTGAAAGAGGATGGGGTGGAAAAGGTAAAAGCAGAAGATGCTCCCGTGATCTGCACCTGTCTAAGCCACGTATCTTAATATCTGTCATACATGTGTCAAATCTTGGCTTTCTCTTTTCTTTTCGCAAGCAGTTTATGGAAAATGGTCGTTTTAACAAAGTATGGAGGAAGGTTTGTATTGAATATCAGAAATGTGACATTTAAGTCCCTTTTCCCCTTGCAAAAAGTACCATGGTACTGAATTATTGTCATATTTATGTACTATGTTATTTCCTAAAAAAAAACATTGTATTACCATGGTACTTTTTTCATCTGTGGCCCTCAACCTACTGACGCCTGGTTTATAGATATTATTGATGAACTTATATAACATTGTCAAACTCAAAACCAGCAGCTTCCAATAGCTCTGCATCCATTTATTAAAAATATCACATCACTCACAGGGACAATGCAGAGAGCTCATCTTATTAAACATCTGTTTATGAGCGCTAATCGCACGGCAAGCGCTCAATTTGAAGACACTCTCGTAATGTATGTTTTAAAACGCTCCCCGTGACAACAGCCATCAGACAGAGGTGACGTAGCGTAGCAAATGAAGCTATACTGCGGTACACGGAAACAGACACAAAGAGCATCTCAGAGGAGCTGCTGTTTCAGTCAATGATAGAGCCGATGATGGGGATGTGAAGCGCTGGCTTTTGCATAATAGTATATGTGGTAGATGACTAAAAAAATGCAGTCCGTTTTCTGCACTGTGTATTAAGGCGCATTGCTTTCTAGATTTATTTCCCCCCCCCCCATATATAGAGCATTCATTTACTTTTGTTCCTTGTCTTGTTTTCCTTTTACCTTGTAAGACTTAAAATGTGTGTGTGTATTGTTTTGCTGTGTTTATTTGTTAGTTTATTATTATTATATAAGAAATTATTAAATTAATAAAAAATATTTAATATTTGTTATAAATACAAGGTTCTTGTTAGGAAATAATATAATTTTATAATAATTTACTGTATTTTTATAATAAATAAATACATATATTTAGAAAATGCATTAAACTAATTTATATTTTTATTTTAGTGTTCAATTGGTATTTTTGTTCTATATTTTTTACAACTCTCTCTCTCTATAAATATATATATATATACAGTATATATGTGTGTGTATACACCGATCAGGCATAACATTATGCCCATGCTGACCCCTGTCCACCGCCGAAAGAGCCAACAGTGGCACGAGAGCATCAGAACTGGACCACGAGCAATGGAAGAAGGAGGCCTGGTCTGATGAATCATGTTTTCTTTTACATCACGTGGATGGCCGGGTGTGTGTGTGTCACTTACCTGGGGAACACATGGCACCAGGATGCACTATGGGAAGAAGGCAAGCCGGCGGAGGCAGTGATGCTTTGGGCAATGTTCTGCTGGGAAACCTTGTGGATGTTACTTTGACACGTCCCACCTACCTAAGCATTATTGCAGACCATGTAAAGCCTTTCATGGAAACAGTATTCCTGGTGGCTGTGGCTCGTTCAGTAGATAATGCGCCTTCACGAAGCAAAAATGGTTCAGAAATGATTTGAGGAGCACAACAACGAGTTTGAGGTGTTGACTTGGCCTCCAAATTCCCCAGATCTCAATCCAATTGAGCATCTGTGGGATGTGCTGAACAAACAAGTCCAATCCATGAACTTACAAGACTTGAAGGATCTGCTGCTAACATATTGGTGCCAGATACCACAGCACAGTCGAGTGGAGTCCATGCTTCAAGCCAAGGTCAGGGTTGTTTTGGCAGCAAAAGGGGGGCCAACACAATATTAGGAAGGTGCTCATATTGTTATGCCTGATCGGTGTGTGTGCTATAAACCACAGACATGTGAATGCTGTACATACATTTAATATCTCATACAATATTTAAAGAAATGGTGTCATATGAATAGTCAGGTTTATAATGGGTGAATTATTCCTTTAATCTGTCCTCTAAAATCAACAGTTTTCAGCATGAACTCAAATTAATAAATTGTTTTGTGTCTGTTTAGATTGGTGTGTGGAACTCAAACACTGGCCTTAACCTGACAGACAGCAACAAAGACAAAAACGCCAATGTGACCGACTCCATGGCCAACCGTACACTTATTGTCACCACAATTCTGGTAGGAATCAGCCAACTCGATTCAACAAGACCTACAATAGGTCCGGTTTACACCTGGTGTTAAGATGCATTTTGGTCGATCAGATCACAAGTGGACAACACTAAATACAGGTGTAAACGGGGACTAAACAGTTTTGAGCTTCCACTTCCAGAGGTAGTCGAAAAAACATTCGACCGGATTACTTTCGTAGTGTAGATGCTCATGTGGTCGAATGCGTTTGAACAGCCACAAAAGATCTACTCTCCGTCTACTGACCTAATGCGTAAACATTATAGAAGCACACTAACCAGACGGAATTTAAACTTTGCTTTAAACACAAGTTTGGTTTGAAGATGGGGAAAAAAAGCACAAAGTTCTCTCACCAGTCCTGATTTCATACACACACTCACAGTGCTCAGCTGGTCTTGCAGCTGAAACTAAAGCTGCTGCTCTCCGTGTGTTTTCCCGTCGTCTCCAGGCGCGCTCATGCATGATGCGTGAGCTTACTCCGTCCATTAGATGGAAACATCTGAAAGAGCCCACCTATAGACCCTCCTCTCGAAGAAACCAGGACAGAAGTGGTTTGAATGGGAATGTGTCCCTCTTGTCCACTTCTTATCAGATTGACCAAAACGCTTCTTAATAGCAGGTGTAAACAGGGTCCAAGAGACTCCACACGCTGTAACTAATAGTATGTTTGCCCTTGCAGGAAAACCCATATGTGATGTACAAGAAGTCAGATAAGCCGCTGTATGGGAATGACCGGTTTGAAGGCTACTGTTTGGACCTGCTGAAGGAGTTGTCCAACATCCTGGGCTTTTCCTATGAGGTCAAACTGGTGTCTGATGGGAAATATGGAGCCCAGAATGACAAAGGAGAGTGGAACGGCATGGTCAGAGAGCTAATCGATCATGTAAGTCCACATTTCTACGTATGATCGAGTTTTGTGGCTTTTAGTCCATGGCTATATGTATGCTAGTATCCTCATCGAACTATCTCATGTGATCTTAAAGAGTCAAGCAAGTTCCCGTGAACTAATTCTCACCGGCTCCATTACAGGTGGCAGATTTGGCCGTAGCACCTCTCACCATCACTTACGTGAGAGAGAAAGTCATCGATTTTTCCAAGCCCTTCATGACTCTGGGAATCTCTATTCTCTACCACAAACCCAATGGCACCAATCCAGGCGTGTTCTCCTTCCTGAACCCGCTCTCTCCGGACATCTGGATGTACGTGCTGCTAGCCTGCCTCGGGGTCAGCTGTGTGCTGTTCGTCATCGCCAGGTACTAATCATCTGAACCCATTTAACCTTTAGATTGGATTCAATTCTTCAAATTGGACCGATTTCATGCTTGTTGAATTGCGGTTAACAGCTCCTGTTTTACTGCCCGGCTTGAAAACAAGCCAGCTCGTTTCGAATACAAATGCAATGGCACTTTTAGTACAGTTAACTTTTCTGAAACTTCAGTTAACTTCTGTGAGACTTCAGTGTAAATGCCCACTGCTGTGATTGGCTGCTGTGAGACTTCAGTGTAAACGCCCACTGCTGTGATTGGCTGCTGTGAGACTTCAGTGTAAATGCCCACTGCTGTGATTGGCTGCTGTGAGACTTCAGTGTAAACGCCCACTGCTGTGATTGGCTGCTGTGAGACTTCAGTGTAAACGCCCACTGCTGTGATTGGCTGCTGTGAGACTTCAGTGTAAACGCCCACTGCAGTGATTGGCTGCTGTGAGACTTCAGTGTAAACGCCCACTGCTGTGATTGGCTGCTGTGAGACTTCAGTGTAAACGCCCACTGCTGTGATTGGCTTCTGTGAGACTTCAGTGTAAACGCCCACTGCTGTGATTGGCTGCTGTGAGACTTCAGTGTAAACGCCCACTGCTGTGATTGGCTGCTGTGAGACTTCAGTGTAAACGCCCACTGCTGTGATTGGCTGCTGTGAGACTTCAGTGTAAACGCCCACTGCAGTGATTGGCTGCTGTGAGACTTCAGTGTAAATGCCCACTGCTGTGATTGGCTGCTGTGAGACTTCAGTGTAAACGCCCACTGCTGTGATTGGCTGCTGTGAGACTTCAGTGTAAACGCCCACTGCTGTGATTGGCTGCTGTGAGACTTCAGTGTAAACGCCCACTGCTGTGATTGGCTGCTGTGAGACTTCAGAGTAAACGCCCACTGCTGTGATTGGCTGCTGTGAGACTTCAGAGTAAACGCCCACTGCTGTGATTGGCTGCTGTTAGACTTCAGTGTAAACGCCCACTGCTGTGATTGGCTGCTGTGAGACTTCAGAGTAAACGCCCACTGCTGTGATTGACTTCTGTGAGACTTCAGTGTAGAGCTGCAACTAACGATTATTTTTTCTGTCGACTAATCTAACGATTATTTTTTCGATTAGTCGACTAATCTAACGATTATTTTTCCAGATTAATCTTATTATTCTTTTTTACTGATTATTGTATTTAAAAGAGGGTAGTGAATTTGTATATTATTTTAACATGAAATCAATGAATGATGACAATATTAATTGTATTTCAGGAAGGGTAGTGTACATAGTATGCCATTTTATAATGAAATATATGAACACAAGAAGCTTTTTAAACATAATATATAATGATACTATTCATCATAAAATGTATACAGAGTAGGCCTAATTAGGAAAAGTTGTTTACTATAGTAGTTGAGTATGATTTACTTATTGATTTGTGTCAATAGTAAACGAAAATGCACTTGTATTTATCTGCAAAAGGTTCACATACAGGAGCTTCCAGCATAGTGTTAATGTATAACTAGTCGTCTATTTTGAAGATACATGTGCATAAACAACGACTAAAGCTGCCAGAAGTTTTTGCCCAAACTTCAAAGACACATTTAAATTATTAAAGCTAGAGGCATATCTTAACTTTAATGTTACTTTAATCATGTAAACTACCTATATACAACAAGTTATTATGCATATGTGTTTGGGACAGAGCGGAACCAGGTCGCATTAACAGCAGATATATGCAGCCCATAATAAATAAAAGCACGAGACATACTGGGGTCAGAGAAGAACCCCAGAAAATGTGACCGTCTGTTGCAATACACGCGCCACGGTTCAGCTGCGCGAGAGAACACTGGCAGCAGGGTTGCCAGGTTTACACAACAAACCCCACCCATTCATTACTCAAAACTAGCCCAAAACAAGCCCAATCGCGTTTCGGGGAGGTTCTCTGGTAAACATCGCGTTCGGGGGGTTAAATATGTGTGTTTTTTTGCTTCAACCCGCGGACATGAGACACAGCCCGCGGCAACAGTGTAGAAGTAGCCCAATTCCGCGGAAAAAAGCGGACTTGGCAACACTGACTGCAGTGTGAAAGCTCCCGCTCTCCACGCGCACAGCTTCTGCTCTGCCACCGCGTGCAGTGTGAAACCGGCGTTACAGAGTGAACAAAGCACAGTTTTATTCGGCTTCTGCTTAAAGTACTCCTACACTTTTGAATGTCGCGGTCTGGCTTTATATGATAAATGATCATTTTCACTATGCCCGGGAGCAGAAGCTGCCATTATTCTAGATCTTCTGTTCCATTCTAGAACGTAAATAATGTGCCGCCGACGCGTCGACGCATTTCACGCACGTCGACGTATTTTCGTAGTCGACGTCATCGACGACGTCGACGCGTCGTTGCAGCCCTACTTCAGTGTAAACGCCCACTGCTGTGATTGGCTGCTGTTAGACTTCAGTGTAAACGCCCACTGCTGTGATTGGCTGCTGTTAGACTTCAGTGTAAACGCCCACTGCTGTGATAGGCTGCTGTTAGACTTCAGTGTAAACGCCCACTGCTGTGATTGGCTGCTGTGAGACTTCAGAGTAAACGCCCACTGCAGTGATTGACTTCTGTGAGACTTCAGTGTAAACGCCCACTGCTGTGATTGGCTGCTGTGAGACTTCAGTGTAAACGCCCACTGCTGTGATTGGCTGCTGTGAGACTTCAGTGTAAACGCCCACTGCTGTGATTGGCTGCTGTGAGACTTCAGAGTAAACGCCCACTGCTGTGATTGGCTGCTGTGAGACTTCAGTGTAAACGCCCACTGCTGTGATTGGCTGCTGTGAGACTTCAGTGTAAACGCCCACTGCTGTGATTGGCTGCTGTTAGACTTCAGTGTAAACGCCCACTGCTGTGATTGGCTGCTGTGAGACTTCAGAGTAAACGCCCACTGCTGTGATTGGCTTCTGTGAGACTTCAGTGTAAACGCCCACTGCTGTGATTGGCTGCTGTTAGACTTCAGTGTAAACGCCCACTGCTGTGATTGGCTGCTGTTAGACTTCAGTGTAAACGCCCACTGCTGTGATTGGCTGCTGTTAGACTTCAGTGTAAACGCCCACTGCTGTGATTGGCTGCTGTTAGACTTCAGTGTAAACGCCCACTGCTGTGATTGGCTGCTGTTAGACTTCAGTGTAAACGCCCACTGCTGTGATTGGCTGCTGTGAGACTTCAGTGTAAACGCCCACCGCTGTGATTGGCTGTTGTGAGACTTCAGTGTAAACGCCCACCGCTGTGATTGGCTGTTGTGAGACTTCAGTGTAAACGCCCACTGTCATGATTGGCTTCTGTGAGACTTCAGTGTAAACGCCTACTGCTGTGATAGGCTGCTGTGAGACTTCAGTGTAAATGCCCACTGCTGTGATTGGCTGTTGTGAGACTTCAGTGTAAACGCCCACCGCTGTGATTGGCTGTTGTGAGACTTCAGTGTAAACGCCCACTGTCATGATTGGCTTCTGTGAGACTTCAGTGTAAACGCCCACCGCTGTGATTGGCTGTTGTGAGACTTCAGTGTAAACGCCCACCGCTGTGATTGGCTGTTGTGAGACTTCAGTGTAAACGCCCACTGTCATGATTGGCTTCTGTGAGACTTCAGTGTAAACGCCCACTGCTGTGATAGGCTGCTGTGAGACTTCAGTGTAAATGCCCACTGCTGTGATTGGCTTCTGTGAGATTTCAGTGTAAACGCCCACTGCTGTGATAGGCTGCTGTGAGACTTCAGTGTAAACGCCCACTGCTGTGATTGGCTTCTGTGAGATTTCAGTGTAAACGCCCACTGCTGTGATTGGCTGCTGTGAGACTTCAGTATAAACGCCCACTGTCGTGATTGAAAACATTTAGTACGTTTTTTCTATTACAGCTCTCAAAGTTAACTAATCGTGAAAAGTGTTGATTATAGCATTATATTTAGCGCTAGCTTTCTATATATGATTCAATCACAGTTTAAATAAGATTATTTTCATCCTACTAAGAGGAACAATGTGAAGTTGACCGTTTAGTTGACACATAGACAAAGAACATCTGACTGTACATGAATCATTACATATCAGAAATCACTGATCACAGATCAGGCATTAAAATGAACACGGTTACTTACATGTTTTGGCCTTATTGTCGCGTCCATATCGTAAAAAAAAAAGGCTGTTTGCAAAGCCTGCACCGAAATTGCGACTGGTTTACCGAAGAATCCACAGTGAAATGTACCGAATAGAAATAAATAATGCTCAACTGAGACATTCACACTGTTGAAAATAAATAACCACATTCCTATCTTTAGGATCCTTTGGAAGGTGATGTTATATGTATTGCTCTTCTCTCCTCGTCATCTCACTAACACGCCAGTGGGCGGGGCCAAAGTTGCAATGATGAAGTAGGCGTTGATTTTCTTTGGTCGTTCACCTCACAGATAGGCACATTTCACAATGAGTCGTTCTCTGGGCTTGGTTACAATAAAAACTGTTTTCAGTGACCTAAATGGCTGTTTGCATGTAGAGGCTAAAATTGAGGGGGGAAAACTCAATCTTTTCAGAAATATCATATTTGTCTGGATGAACCATGGAGTATTGGAGTCATGCAATTTTCTCTCTATAGGCCTATATTTTTCCTCTCTGTGGTATGTTAACATAATTTCCTCCTTTGGTCTCCCGCCTGTTCTGTGGGTTCTTTTGATTTTGGACTCTATTGCGGCGGGTGTCTAAAAAGCCTTTTAAGAAAACCTTTATTTTTTTTGTGGGTGGAAAAAAGAATATTATGTGAAATAAGAATAATAATGGTAAAAGGAAATTGAGAACATGATGCACAAATTATCTTGAATATAAAAGATTGCTTTGTAAATCATATCAGTATGCAGGACGTCTCTTATATATATATTTATTGGCAGTCTCCAACATGCCTGCATGTTTCATTCATCTACAGTATGCGAGCAGTGTTTATTTATTTGATTTATTTGAACATATTCAGAAAATGTTTTCCCATTTGTTTTGCTATCATATCAGCTCCAAGATGAATAACATTGCAATATAAAGTTAGATTTTTTAATGATAGATACACAGGGTGGGAGACTAAACAAACACTTGTTTATTGCAAAATCTTCAGAAAGGGGATAATGATGAAAATAAAAAAAATCTGTTTAATACATGAAAGTAAAGAAGTACAAAATAAATGAAGTGCCACATATTGTCCTGATGCTTTGGAGTGGAAAGGGTTAATCAGTTTAATCGAGTTAGAGAATGATGTCTTGTGATTGAAGGTATATCTGTTTTTCTCAAGTCTAATGAAATGTACTCTACTGTATTATTCATCAATCGACAATGTGATGGTGAATGGGGTTTTTCCACTCAAACAAGATTCGTCGTCTGGACAGCAATATGAAAAATGCAATAAAGTCGTAGAGAAGTCTTACAGCGGTCAGGACACCAAATACACCAGTGAAAGACGAGGGCAAAATGTTAGAAGAGGAAATTGCTGAGAGACCATGATGCAAAACGATTCAATATCAAATTATTGATGTTATGGATGTTTATTGTCAGAATGAAACAGATTATTTGAAATGTATTGCGGAATAGTGGGTGGCTATTGGCTGGTGACGGTTGGCGGCGGAGGTGTTATATTGAATATTCACAATACATTTGGGGTGATTTGTGATTTTTCTGGTCAAATTTAGAATCATTGTGATTTTATGTATTTTTATTGCACTTTTTATTTGACCTTTTTTTAAGTGTTATTAGGACAGACAGATGTTTTATTAGTGTCTTTGTTTTAAATTTCAAGTTTTTTTCAACAGCAAAAAGTGTTTGTGTTGGCAAATAGGAAAAAAAGTTTTCATGAGCTTTATATTATATTATATTAATTATATTATATTATATTATATTATATTATTGATAATATGGGGTTCTATCCTCAATCACAAATGTGGGATTTTTCATACAGCATTGAAATGTGAATTATGTGCATGTACAGTAAATGATGAGTGTGTTTGTGTCTCTCTGCAGGTTTACCCCATATGAATGGTACAACCCTCATCCCTGCAACCCTGATTCTGATGTGGTTGAGAACAACTTCACCTTAATCAACAGTGTTTGGTTTGGGGTTGGAGCCCTTATGCAGCAGGGTATGAGATTTAACACATGTGCCTATCTATCTATCTATCTATCTATCTATCTATCTATCTATCTATCTATCTATCTATCTATCTATCTATCTATCTATCTATCTATCTATCTATCTATCTATCTATCTATCTATCTATCTATCTATCTATCTATCTATCTATCTCTCTCTCTCTCTCTCTCTCTCTCTCTCTCTCTCTCTCTCTCTCTCTCTCTCTCTCTCTCTCTCTCTCTCTCTCTCTCTCTCTCTCTCTCTCTCTCTCTCTCTCTGTCGTCTGTCTGTTTTTCTTCTCTGTCTGTCTTTCTGTCTTCTCTCTGTCCATCGTCTGTCTGACTGCCTGTCGTCTGCCTGCCTGCCTGTCTTTCTTTCTGTCTTCTGTCTGTCCGTCTTTTGTCTGTCTTTCTTCTCTGTCTGTCTGTCTGTCTGTCTGTCTGTCCGTCTTCGGTCTGACTGCCTGTCGTCTGCCTGCCTGCCTGTCTGTCTGTCTTTCTGTCTTCTCTCTGTCCGTCGTCTGTCTGACTGCCTGTCGTCTGCCTGCCTGCCTGTCTGTCTGTCTGTCTTTCTTTCTGTCTTCTGTCTGTCCGTCTTCTGTCTGTCTTTCTTCTCTGTCTGTCCGTCTTCTGTCTGTCTTTCTTCTCTGTCTGTCTGTCTGTCCGTCTTCGGTCTGTCTGTCTTTCTGTCTTCTCTCTGTCCGTCGTCTGTCTGTCTGACTGCCTGCCTGCCTGCCTGCCTGCCTGTCTTTCTTTCTGTCGTCTGTCTGTCTTTCTGTCGTCTTTCTGCCTGCCTGCCTGCCTGTCTTTCTGTCGTCTGTCTGCCTGTCTGTCTCTCTTCCCTGTCCGTCTGTCTGTCTGTCTGTCTGCCTGTCTGTCGTCTGTCTGTCTTCTCTGTCTGTCGTCTGTCTGTCTTCTCTGTCTGTCTGCCTGTCGTCTGTGTCTTCCTGTCATCTGTCTGTTGGCTGTCTGTCTGTCTTCTCTGTCTGTCTGCCTGTCGTCTGTCTGTCTTCTCTGTCGGTCTGTCTGTCTGTCTGTCTGTCTGTCTGCCTGTCGTCTGTCTGTCTTCTCTGTCTGTCGTCTGTCTGTCGGTCTGTCTATCTGTCTGTCTGTCTGCCTATCGTCTGGGTCTGCCTGTCATCTGTCTGTCTTGTCTGTCTGCCTGTCATCTGTCTGTCTGTCTGTCTTCTCTCTATCTGTCTGTCTTCTCTGTCTGTCTGTCTTCTCTGTCTGTCTTTCTGTCTTCTCTCTGTCCATCGTCTGTCTGACTGCCTGTCGTCTGCCTGCCTGCCTGTCTTTCTTTCTGTCTTCTGTCTGTCCGTCTTTTGTCTGTCTTTCTTCTCTGTCTGTCTGTCTGTCTGTCTGTCCGTCTTCGGTCTGACTGCCTGTCGTCTGCCTGCCTGCCTGTCTGTCTGTCTTTCTGTCTTCTCTCTGTCCGTCGTCTGTCTGACTGCCTGTCGTCTGCCTGCCTGCCTGTCTGTCTGTCTGTCTTTCTTTCTGTCTTCTGTCTGTCCGTCTTCTGTCTGTCTTTCTTCTCTGTCTGTCCGTCTTCTGTCTGTCTTTCTTCTCTGTCTGTCTGTCTGTCCGTCTTCGGTCTGTCTGTCTTTCTGTCTTCTCTCTGTCCGTCGTCTGTCTGTCTGACTGCCTGCCTGCCTGCCTGCCTGCCTGTCTTTCTTTCTGTCGTCTGTCTGCCTGTCTGTCTGTCTTTCTGTCGTCTTTCTGCCTGCCTGCCTGCCTGTCTTTCTGTCGTCTGTCTGCCTGTCTGTCTCTCTTCCCTGTCCGTCTGTCTGTCTGTCTGTCTGCCTGTCTGTCGTCTGTCTGTCTTCTCTGTCTGTCGTCTGTCTGTCTTCTCTGTCTGTCTGCCTGTCGTCTGTGTCTTCCTGTCATCTGTCTGTTGGCTGTCTGTCTGTCTTCTCTGTCTGTCTGCCTGTCGTCTGTCTGTCTTCTCTGTCGGTCTGTCTGTCTGTCTGTCTGCCTGTCGTCTGTCTGTCTTCTCTGTCTGTCGTCTGTCTGTCGGTCTGTCTATCTGTCTGTCTGTCTGCCTATCGTCTGGGTCTGCCTGTCATCTGTCTGTCTTGTCTGTCTGCCTGTCATCTGTCTGTCTGTCTGTCTTCTCTCTATCTGTCTGTCTTCTCTGTCTGTCTGTCTTCTCTGTCTGTCTGCCTGTCATCTGTGTTTGCCTGTCGTCTGTTTGTCTGTCTTCTCTGTCTGTCTGTCGTCTGTGTTTGCCTGTCGTCTCTGTCTGTCTGCCTGTCGTCCGTGTCTGCCCGTCGTCTGTTTGTCTGTCTGTCTTCTCTGTCTGCCTGTCGTCTGTCTGTCTATCTATATTCTCTGTCTGTCCGTCCATCCGTCTGTCTTCTCTCTATCTGTCTTCTTTGTCTGTCTGTCTTCTCTGTCTGTCTGCCTATTGTCTGTCTGCCTGTCGTCTGTGTCTGCTTATCGTCTGTTTGTCTGTCTGTCTGTCTTCTCTGTCTGTCTGCTTGTTGTCTGTCTGACTCTGTTTTATTTATTTTAGAAAACCACAACTTTATTCTCTTCATTTGTATAATTTAATTTAATTATTATTATTTTTTAATGATAAATTAATTTTAATACACATTAAAATGTATTGAACAAGTTATATACATCATATCATATGTGTTTGTTGTGAAGACCACAAATATATTCTCATTTGTTTTATCATTTAAATATTTTTTTTTTAAAAATTTTTATAAAGTGAGTTATATAAACCACTTACATTTTCAATTTTTTCTATTTATTTATTTATTGTTATTTATTCATTAAGACCACAGCTTTATTCATTTGTTTCATTATATATAATAAAATTAAAATGAATGAATTGAATTGAATTGAATTGAATTGAATTGAATTGAATTGAATTGAATTGAACTGAATTTGAATTTGAAATGTAATTTAATTTATAGCATTTTTAACCACTCGATTGTTAACTGGTTGAATATTTCTTGTGGTCAGGATCGGAGTTGATGCCCAAGGCTTTGTCCACCAGGATTGTTGGAGGAATCTGGTGGTTCTTCACCCTCATCATCATCTCGTCCTACACGGCTAACCTGGCCGCCTTCCTCACAGTGGAGCGAATGGACTCGCCCATAGACTCTGCCGATGACCTGGCCAAACAGACCAAGATTGAGTACGGCGCCGTGAGGGACGGCTCCACTATGACTTTCTTTAAGGTGACTCACATTAATATTGTATTCATTCAATCCAGGACTCCATATACATATACTCCATTGATGCAGTTTCTGCATGTTTTGTGTTACGGTCGTTTGGCATTGAATTGAGAGAGGCGGTCTGAGGTTTGACAGGAGAACAGCAGTTCCTCCTCCAGAAACTCAGACCTGTGATTTTCACATGCACAGATTGGCGGGAATGATTACAGGACACGAACCTCAGCCAGCGGGAATTCAACATGTACAGAGCAAATTAAAGCAGCTTATAGAGGAAGAGAGGGTTATGAGGACATCTGTCACAGCACTGACCTAGACCAGCAAAGCAAAGCAGGATTTTATAGCATAAGCACAGCAAGTCCAGTTGTAAGACCAGCGTACTGTAAATGAATTCACAGCGCAAACAATAAATGTGTCTAAACATGAATTTTGTCAGAAGAAACACTGCTTATATTCTATAAACCAGTGAATTTTCACTACGGCTGTAAATAATTTCAAATGGCGTTTGAAAATAGAGACTGTAAATATTCTTTTATTGAAACCAATAGTTTTGGCTCTTAAATCTGATTATAAAATACTTTAATACCCACAAAAACAAAGATTAAATTGCAGTAAAATACAAACATTTTTAATTAATAATAATTGTTGTTTTATAACAGCTATAAAACACTTTATATTGTTTTGTACAGCTAATCCTAGTTTTTATTTTATCAACATTCGAAACTTTAAAATAGTTGATATACTCACAAAAACAAAGTCTAATGAACTATTTAGCCAAAAGTTTTGGGACGCCTGCCTTTATATGCACATGAACTTTAATGACATCCCATTCTTAATCCGTAGGGTTTAATATGGAGTTAGCCCACCCTTTGCAGCTATAACAGCTTCAACTCTTCTGGGAAGGCTTTCCGCAAGGTTTAGGAGTGTGTTTATGGGAATCTTTGACCATTCTTCTAGACGCGCATTTGTGAGGTCAGACACTGATGTTGGACAAGAGGACCAAACTCACTCATCCATGTCTTTATGGGCTGACGCTTTGTCCGCTGGTGCTCAGTCATGTTGGGACAGGAAGGGGTCATCCCCAAACTGTTCCCACGAAGTTGGGAGCATGAAATTGTCCAAAATGTCTTGGTATGCTGAAGCGTTAAGAGTTCCTTTCACTGGAACTAAGGGGCCAAGCCCAACCCCTGAAAAACAACCCCCACACCATAATCCCCTCTCCACCAAACTTTACACTTGACACAATGCAGTCAGGCAAGTACCGTTCTCCTGGCAACCACCAAACCCAGACTCGTCCATCGGATTGCCAGACAGAGAAGCGTGATTGGTAACTCCAGAGAACACGTCTCCACTGCTCTAGAGTCCAGTGGCGGCGTGCTTTACCCCACTGCATCCCACGCTTTGCATTGCACTTGGTGATGTAAGGCTTGGATGAGCTGCTCAGCCATGGAAACCCATTCCATGAAGCTCTACACACTGTTCTTGAGCTCATCTGAAGGCCACATGAAGTTTGGAGGACTGTAGCTATTGACTCTGCAGAAAGTTGACGACTTCAGCACACTGTGACCTCAGCATGTGCTGACCCCGCTCTGTGATTTTACGTGGCTGAGTTGCTGTCATTCCCGATTGCTTCCACTTTGTTATAATGCCACTAACAGTTGACCGTGGGATATTTAGTAGTGAGGAAATTTCCCGAATGGACTTATTGCACAGGTGGCAACCAATCACGGTGCCACGCTTGAGTTCGCTGAGCTCCTGAGAGCGACCCATTCTTTCACAAATGGTTGTTGAAGCGTCTGCATGCCTAGTGCTTGATTTTATACACCTGTGGCCATGGAAGTGACTGGAACACCTGAATTAAATAATTTAGATGGGTGTCCCAATAATTTTGGCAATATAGTGTTGATTAATTTGCAAATCTGAATATTTTAATGATTAATAATTAGTGTCGTTTTTCATATTGCTGTTGCTGAAATTCTACAAAACCAATAAAACATGTTGTTTAGTGTAGACGATCCTGGTTATTTATGCTATTTTATTTTATTTGTGATTTCTTCGGTAGGTCTGTCGCACACCTTCAAGTGGCTACTTGCATTAATATAAACATTTAACATTTTTGCATGATTTTGCATAAAACTCGTAATCACGACTTCAGAAGTGGGAATCAACAAATCTGTGATAGCACGTGAAGGCAGCATAAATGCATTTGTCATTTGGGTATGTGTTCCCTTGAAAATCGAACCTGCACATGCTCTACAATAACGCTTTCACATATCTTTCCCAGAAATCAAAGATCTCCACCTATGAGAAGATGTGGGCATTCATGAGCAGCCGGAAGAACACGGCGCTGGTGAAGAATAACAGAGAGGGCATCCAGCGTGTGCTGACCACAGACTACGCTCTCCTGATGGAGTCCACCAGCATCGAGTACATCAGCCAGAGGAACTGCAACCTCACACAGATCGGCGGCCTCATCGACTCCAAGGGCTACGGAGTGGGCACTCCTATTGGTACACTCGCATAAAACAATGACTTGTCATAAATGGATCAAAAATGCATCATGTAGTAGCATCTTAATTAACTGGTGTAGTTTAATAATGTAAAGTAATACGTTAAAAGTAATATTAAATGTGATTGAATCAACCTGACTAAATTGAGTTACACCAGTGGAAATTATTTTTAAAGGTCAGATCTGGTATATAAACCATACTAATATTTCATATATATACACTACCATACCATCTCTAAATTACATTTTCACATTTAATTAGGATTTATCAATAAATATAAATAAATTGGTAACACTTTACAATAAGGTCTCATTTGTTAACATGAATTAATGCATTAGCTAACATGAACTAACAACCAGCAATCTGTGTTTTAGAGAACTTATTAATCTCTGTTAATGTTAGGTTGTAGAAATATTTAAGTTTAAGTAATCTTAACTTTAATGTAGTTTGCTATTAATAATAAATTGAGCCTGGTAAAGCCTTGAAGCATTGTAAAGTAAATCTTTATTAATATTTTGTCAAAAACTTTTATTTAGTTATTTTTCAGTTTTTAATTATTATTATTTTCTTTCAGTTAGAGAAACCATTATTTTGAATCAGTGATAGTTTGTAATATTTCATATGTGTCAATAAATCAATTTGGTGCTGATTACAGAAATGCAAAAATTAAACACTTCATCTTACTTCTTTTTAACTCGTGAAATAAAATGACTGGCCTTTTGAAAATATTTAGGAATGACAAATCTTTGAAAAACCTGAAGCGTTATTATTTTGTAATATTAACCTTAGAATCATAGTTTCTTATTAATGTTTTTCTCATTTTTAAAAGTTTTAAGGGTTTTAAATATTTATATAGTAAAGTAATTTTTATTTCAGTTTTAGTTTTAGCTATTTTAGTACTTTACTTAGCTGTGGTGTTTTTGTCATTTTTTTTATTTATTTTTTTAATTTTTTAGATCTATAGTTTTTATTCATTTTTAGTTACTTTTAGTACATCAAGTTAAAAGTAAATTAAAATAAGAAATGTTGCCTTTAGCAACTAGCTGAAATAAGTTTTTACTATTTTATTTTATCTCAGTTAACGTTTGTTTCAAGTAACAAATGTTCTGTTATGGTTTTAGCTAACTATAATAACCCTGAAATAAACTAAAGAAAAATGAAAAACTTTCAAATAAGTTAATTTAAAGGTAGGGTTGGCAATTTTTGTTCTAAACACTTTTTGTTATTCTGATTGAAAATCTTCACATCCTGATAGCAATCAATAATAGAAGTGGTCTAAATATTTAAACGTGCATATATCTTCTGTGGAAGTCTCGGGACCAAAAAATGCTTTGCATTCAGTCCTGAGGTCATTTAACAGCATCTCTCATGACGCTTTGCAGACTCTGCTCTGGCTGTGTGCGTTCATGTGTTTTGAAGGAGGCATGGATTTGGCGACGCTCTGAAGGGAGGCTGGGGATCTCATGGTTTCAAAGCTAGCTTGCTATTGTAACCCCTCCTGTTCGAACCGCCTGCTCCAAGCGGGACTCGAACCCGGGTCCACCAGGGTGAGAGTTGGACACTCTAACAAGGAGGCTAAAGAATGCAACCTCTACCGTCAGTCTCTAGAGCGTCTCTTGAGATCAGAGGAGTGAGGTTTACTCACACAGCGACTACTAGCTCATCTCCGTTACACTCACCCCCTAAACCTCACTCCCATCCGGGTCACAGCACCAATGTAACCCCTCCTGTTCAAACCGTCGACTCCAAGTGGGACTTGAACCCGGGTCCGCCGGCATGAGAGTCAGACGCTCTAACAAGGAGGCTAAAGGCTGCAACCTCTACCGTCAGTCTCTAGAGCGTCTCCTGAGGTCAGAGGAGTGGGGTTTACTCACACAGTGACTACTAGCTGGCCTCCGTTACACTAGCCTCTCCGAAATTGCCTACCCTACCTATAATATGTTAATTCAGTTAATGTCTAAGTAACGGAAATGTTTTCTTTTTCTTTATAATAACCATTGGTCTCTCTCAGGTTCCCCGTATCGTGACAAGGTGACCATCGCCATCCTGCAGTTACAGGAAGAGGGGAAACTCCACATGATGAAGGAGAAGTGGTGGCGAGGAAACGGTTGTCCCGAGGAGGACAGTAAAGAGGCCAGCGCTCTGGGCGTGGAGAACATCGGAGGAATCTTCATCGTGCTGGCGGCCGGACTCGTCCTCTCCGTGTTCGTGGCGATCGGGGAGTTCATCTATAAGTCCAGGAAGAACCTGGACATCGAGGAGGTGAGCGTGGGACAGTGTGAATGGCACAATAAATACTGATGGAGGAGCTGGTGGACGTCACCGGACTTATTTTACACTTTTGCTCTTCAACCCTCCTAAGCCCGGACATACACCGACTGAACATTACCTGCGCTGTTATATTATGTCAGCTGTGTTATAACCGGGGGCGATATTGGACGCTGAGACAATTTTTTTTTACATTTTCAGATGTATTTTCAGAGATGATCAAAGAGATTAAAAGTATCTGTCAGTGAAATATGAATCTAAAGACATGAGGGTTAGTTAAGGTGAATTGCGGTTATGCCAGTTTATATATTGTAGAGTAGCTCACATCCATGTAGTTTGTATTTAGATTTAAACGGACACTTTATTCTTTACAGACATATTCCTTCTTAATCTAATTTATGATAAGACATGTCTGTGGGTTTTATTATAGGTGATGTGTGTAATTTTTCCATGTTAAAATGTTCATTTCAAGCTTCATTTGCAGAGTCATTCATTCATAGGTTGATTTTCCCGAAGAGTGCGAACAACAGTTTTAACATGTCTGAAATGGGCAATGGGTAGATGGGAAACCTGTTTGAAAACAGTCATTTATTTCATTCGGTGATGCAGAAATTACATACTTCACCTTTAAAGGCTCATGCTTATGGAAGGATATCGCGGACAATTTTCAAAAGGAATTGCAAATGGTATTTGCAATTGCGTTTTCAATTTGTGGACGCATAATATGTGACACAATCCAAACGCAATTGCAAATCGCGCATTACCATTTGCATTTTCGTTTAGGCAAACGCACAACGACTGCCAAATTTCAAATGGAAAAGCAAAGTCTGTTTGCAATTGCATTTCCAATGTCTTGCAAGTTATGACCCTGCCATTTTGGAATAGCAATAGAAAATCACCTATTTGCTCTTTCATTTCCTTCGTGTCCTGCCACAACCTGCACAAAATTCAAATGGAATCGCAATCCCCTTTGCGTTTGCATTTCCGATGCCTAACACAGTCAACTGTCAATCAGGCTTGAGGGCGGGGTTTATTGATGTAGTCGGAAAGTAGGCCACGCCCTCAAGTGGTGGAAAACGGGGGATTTGGCTATTTTTGTAATAAAAAACAAGTTTAAACTCTTTAGTTCAAACAAAGTCAAAATGCAGAACTGATTGTATGTTCACCTGCAACCAGAAAAAAAACAGCAAATAAGAAGTGACATGACTGCATTCGGTAGGCTATAGCCTATATCAGACGAATATCATCATATTGCACCCGACACAGTAAATTATCATGATGAGTTAAAATCAGAAAATCTATAGAAACTTGACATGATGTGAGTTGTGTGTTGTCCATACGATTCTGTGCTCAAGAGCCAAGTGATCAAAAAAGAAAAGAAAACTACATTAGTGACATTCAATCGCAGTTCATGTTCGTTTCGTAGCCTACCTCCTCTGATGATCTGATTTTCTTCTTCATTTCATTTTATTCAACATTATTATTTTCATCATATGTAGCCTATTCCTATTCATTGAACTATATTTGTATCTTTATTTTGACATTTAACAGATTTGACAGAACAGCTCAACAACAGAACCTGGATTCACACAAATTTTCACGCACCTGCAGCGTTTCTGACAACAGAGAAAAACTGAAATAATATATAATAAAGTAATATAAATAAAAAGCATAAAATAAATAAATACTAAATAGCCTATTTCTCACTTATTCTAAATAATTAATACATTAAGATGACAAAACGAAAAACTACTAAATCAGATTGAATCTTATAAAGAACCGGCATTTTTTTTCTCATCAGATTAATTTAAAATGTTTCACTTTGAGGTCCGGTTATAAATTTATGTGTGTGCAGTGCACGCACACAGTGCTTACATCTACTGTGTTTATGTGAATACTCGACTTGGCATTTTGATATAGCCTATTTCTTTGTTTATTTGGCCGTTTGGGCACGCTTGTCCGTGTTGCGCTCGGAACACGCGCACAGCATCCTGTCAGTAATTCAGTTGTCTTTCGTGACTTATCGCGCTTTTATTATTTATTTTCGTCAACTGAAATCTACACGGATTATCATAAATACAACACATTTATTTATCACAAGGATCTCCGCGGCAAAACCGAAAGTACCAGCTGGTGAAATCTTTCAAAATGTCTTTTTGCCCCAGGTTCAATAAAAGGATAGGCCTATTTCAAAAGATTATAGGCCTATATTATATATTGAACTGATTTTTAAACCGAATTTAGCATATTTTGCTTTAACCATGCAGCAAAAAAATTAAATAAAAATAAAAACCTTAAAAAAAAAAAAAAAAAAAATATATATACACATTTTAAACCGTTTAACTGTATATTAATCTGTCAAAATTCTTACTTTTGGTCAACGGTTAAAGCATCCCTATCTTAATTGCTTCTTGACAATTTGCTTGCAACCAGAGCAGTCTTCTTTTGGTTTCTTTTTGTTTGGTTGGCAGTTGATAAATAGTCTATTTCCAGGTATTTGGCTTTGTTTGAAGACTTTTTTGTTGTTTTTGCTAAATAGACACATTGGATATTTCTCCCCATGTTCTTAGGAATGAATAATGATGAAAAAGTCCTTGGTTTTCCACCACTTGAGGGCGTGGCCTACTTTCCGACTACATCAATAAACCCCGCCCTCAAGCCTGATTGACAGTTGACTGTGTTAGGCATCGGAAATGCAAACGCAAAGAGGATTGCGATTCCATTTGAATTTTGTGCAGGTTGTGGCAGGACACGAAGGAAATAAAAGAGCAAATAGGTGATTTTCTATTGCTATTCCAAAATGGCAGGGTCATAACTTGCAAGACATTGGAAATGCAATTGCAAACAGACTTTGCTTTTCCATTTGAAAATTGGCAGTCATTGTGCGTTTGCGTAAACGAAAATGCAAATGGTAATGCGCGATTTGCAATTGCTTTTGGATTGTGTCACATATTATGCGTCCACAAATTGAAAACGCAATTGCAAATACCATTTGCAATTCCTTTTGAAAATTGTCCGCGATATCCTTCCATACATGCTGACTGTTTTAGCCTTTCTCTTATAAAATGACTTATTTTATTTCACGACTGTTGGTAACATTTGTCTTAAAGCCGTGTGTTATATGAACCCCTTTTTTAATGGTGAGAACAAACAAACGTCTATAATGCAGACGTCCTAACCAGTCATTTTTCTGTCCTCGTTGAAATTAAAAATGCTGTGCAGATCGTAAGTGATGCTTAATATGCGACGTGGCTAGATGAATGGATTTAAATCTGCACAGATGTATTTGTTACAGCTGTTTTCTGAGATTTTAAACCTCAGATGAATGGACTGGTTACATTTTATTCAGTCTACAGGTGCAAGACTTTGTCTTCATTTTTCAGCATTTCTGCTTTTGTATTGTTTGACACTTGTGAAAATCACATTGAAATTATTTCTTTATGAGAACAATATATGTGTTTTCTTTGGTTTCTTGATTAATTTCCTTTTTTTTTGCCTCTTGTAGTCTGATCAGTGCTTTAATGATGTTTTTTTCACGGATGGACGTTCAGTCTTCTGCATCTGAAACTAATATGGACTGTGAATTGAGTTGAGTATTTTATTATGGATCCACTTTGGTGATGGGCTTATACTGAGAAAACATGATCACGTCATTGATTTCTATCAATAAAATCAAGTAATAAAAACAAAAAATTATAAGTCAGACAATTGCATTTTAATTCCATTTCCTCCATTGTAATAGGAAACAACCACTCAAAAATGTAAATCATCATTTACTCACCCAAACAAAATTATGAATAATCTTCATTCATGTTTTTTTTGTTGATACAAGAACAGTTAATATAACTATATTGCCAAAAGTTCAGGGACGCCTGCCTTTAAATACACATGAACTTTAATGACATCCCATTCTTAATCCGTATGGTTTAATATGGAGTTGGCCCACCCTTTGCAGCTATAACAGCTTCAACTCTTCTGGGAAGGCTTTCCACAAGGTTTAGGAGTGTGTTTATGGGAATTTTGACCATTCTTCTAGAAGCGCATTTGTGAGGTCAGGCACTGATGTTGGACGAGAAGGCCTGGCTCTCAGTCTCCGCTTTAATTCATCCCAAATGTGTTCTATCAGGTTGAGGTCAGGGCTCTGTGCAGGCCAGTCAAGTTCCTCCACACCAAACTCGCTCATCCATGTCTTTATGGACCAACGCGTTGTGCGCTGGTGTGTGAAAAGGAATGGGCCATTTGCAAACTGTTTCCACAAAGTTGGGAGCATGAAATTGTCCAAAATGTCTTGGTATGCTGAAGCGTTAAGAGCTCCTTTCACTGGAACTAAGGGCCAAGCCCAACCCATGAAAAACAACCCCACACCATAATCCCCCTCCACCAAACTTTACACTTGGCACAATGCAGTCAGGCAAGTACCTTTCTCCTGGCAACCACCAAACCTAGACTCGTCCATCAGATTGCCAGACAGAGAAGCGTGATTGGTCACTCCAGAGAACACGTCTCCTCTAGAGTCCAGTGGCGGCGTGTTTTACCCCACTGCATCCCACGCTTTGCATTGCACTTGGTGATGTAAGGCTTGGATGCAGCTGCTCAGCCATGGAAACCCATTCCATGAAGCTCTCTACACTGTTCTTGAGCTAATCTGAAGGCCACATGAAGTTTGGAGGTCTGTAGCTATTAGCTCTGCAGAAAGTTGGCGACTTCTGCGCACTGTGTGCCTCAGCATGCGCTGATCCCGCTCTGTGATTTTACATGGCCTACCTCATCGTGGCTGAGTTGCTGTTGTTCCCAATTGCTTCCCCTTTGTTATAATGCCACTAACAGTTGACCGTGGTATATTTAGTAGTGAAGAAATTTCACAAATGGACTTATTGCACAAGTGGCAACCGATCACAGTACACGCTTGAGTTCTCTGAGCTCCTGAGAGCGACCCATTCTTTCACAGATGTTTTTAGAAGCGTCTGCATGCCTAGTGCTTTTACACTTTTGGCCATGGAAGTGACTGGAACACCTGAATTCAGTGATTTGGAGGAGTGTCCCAATACTTTTGTCAGTATAGTGTAGAAACTACAGCTGTCAGTCTCCAAAGAACAACAAAAAGAAGCACCATAAATGTAATTGTGCACAATATTTCAAGTCTTCTAAAGTCGTACAATATCTTTCATTGAGGAACAGACAGAAATTTAAGTTGCTATTCTCTGAAAATCTCCTGTATGCTTCAGCTCTCATTACGCATATGTGATCCAATGCTGTTTGGTGTCACTTTTGGGTGAACTTGATTGCAAACCTTTACCAAATATTTTCTGAATAACCATGACCATGTTGTGGAGGTACTATGCAGCTTCTTCAAGGATGTAATGTCTCCTCAGGTTCTCCTTGAATCCTCTATTATCAGCAATGAATGGTGCTGGTTTTTGTCAGTTTTTCAGTTCACATCTTTCACAATTTCCATATGATTATGAGTGCTGGCTTCAGGGCTCGACCCATCAAAAGAATCATCTCTGAATTCTTAGGAGGCCTGTGAAATGATTCTATGCAAATTAAGATCAGATCAGACGTGTATGTGTGTGATTTCTGCCTCCCTTCAAAGGCATTGGGTGTTTTACGTGAGAGAATACTGAATGGAAAAAGTCTTGCATTCTCATTTCTTCCACCATTTGCCCATGTGATGTTCTCGAACCTGAAGGCTGAAACAACACGTCAATCTCAACACAAGTGGGTGAAAATTGAAACTCTTATTTTTCTCTGCTTTGACACTTTTTACTCATTTCTATCAGTGACAAAAACGAATGACATTTTTCCTTCAGCATTTGAATGCAGATCTAATTCTTGATGTAATGCAACAGCACTAAAGACCTTTTTAATTGCACATAAAAAAAAAATGTTGGGGTCACAAAACACTTTTGCAATTAATCCAGGGCTCCAGACTAACTTTTTTATTTAGGTGCACCAGCACAAAATTTAGGTGCACCCAAATTTTTCCCTGGCACACGTCCCCTTTAACGCCACAATTTCAAGGTCACCTTTTTATCATACACCATATACCAGTGTTTCCCAACCTTTTTTCAGTCATGGCACCCTTTGAAAATGTTCTCCATTTTGTGGCACCCCCTCACATACGTTACGCTAGGGGTGTAACGGTACAGATTGCTCACGGTTCGGTTTGTATCACGGTTTTAGGTTCACGGTTTCGGTACGGTTCAGTATTTGCTATGTTCAGGGAAAAAAGGACTACTGTCTTATAAAAATATAGAAAATAATAAGAACAAATTATTTAAATACAAGCAGCAGCACAAATAAATACTATTGAGCGAAGATACTAATAAAATAAACTATGCTTTTCAGGTTTTTCAGGTACGTCTAACATTAGTTTTCAGCTACAGAAATTGATCAAATGTAAAATAACATTGCATATTTGAGTGTATAAATTAAAGATTAATCCTATTAAACTTACAAAAGCTATTCAATCAAGAGCAGTGAGTGATGTCCTTGTCTTTTGTTGTCTGACATTAAACAGACAGCTGTAAAGGCTACTGCCCCTTTAAGACCTAATGCTCGGATATGCGTCGTCTTTCTCAACTGTATAAAGTTTACTTAAGGCATATACAGACTATGTCTGCTAGAATACTCATCAAGATGGACATGTTGACATACTTTTTTGCGTGAGTTTGTCCGTTCAAGAGCAAGACTTGAAAGAGAACTCATTATTTGCGCGCTGTGAGACGTGTGCGCGCTCTTGGATGAGTGCACAGAGACACATTTTCTCACAGCGTGCGCGACTTCTCATTCGCGTCTTCTGGCTCTACTACACCCGGGTGATGACGGCGAAAATGACTGGTCATATTCGAACATACGGCAGCACTCGCATGCATTGAACAAAGTTTACAAAGAGAGAATTATTTGAAAAATTTGAACAAAAAAAAAATATTTGAAGGACTTTTACACGTCACCCCTACTCTCGTCAGACGGCACCTAAAGTCACTTTGTAGCAGACAAAACAAATTAACAATGATACTAACGTCAGCATTTCAGGTAGGACAGTAGATATATCAGCAAATATCGTTCTCAAAGAGATTATTTTTGGAATATAATATAACAATGCACAATCACAGTAGTGACGCTGACTAGGTTAAGCATTTACTGTATCTGAGGGAAATGTTGCAGGCTTGCAGCGCGATCTGCCAGTCTCTTCAAAGGAAGATTACAAACGACGAACGCCAAATGATTACACACGACGACTGTTATTTTTTTGGTTAGCTTGACGAAGCAGTGTAAACTGACAGGAATATCTGGACCACAGCCAATCAGAGGCAAAGACCCGTCCCATCTCTGTCTCTGATTGGTGGTTTAGACCACGATATGATCCAACCATGAGAGTTTCATAGAAATTTATACATAGATTCCTCATTCGACCGTTCCACGTATAGCCAAATTGGTCGCACTCTAGAGCCCTGTAATCAGTCATGAAAGCAAACGGTGCGCTGTAAACCCGAATAAGTTGGCAAAACTCAAAAAATGAGGCAGTTACATCAAGTTTTTTAAGCTAAGAAATTTTAAGTGTAAGTAAGCAGAACTTTTATTTTGTTCTCGTATATTTTAATTGCTCTTAAATTCAAATATTTGAGTAAGCTTATTCATACATTTAACTTAAAATTACCAACTTAAATATTCTGATAGTGGAAACTTGTATAGTTTTAACTAGCTAATTCAATAAACGCTACCTCTTGCTAATTGATAACACAATGCTTTGATAGCATTAGCATAGCATAGCACGTGATGAATTAGGGCTGTAATATAATACATTTAACATACTGTAAATCTGTTCTCAAACTAGGGTCATGCTCCACTTGTCATGATGGTAAACCTACAAAAACCAAACATAACAGAAACTCTTCTAAACTAGCATATCAAAACATTACTAATCCTACTTAACTTTAATCTTGCACACAAAAACATAATATAACACTTAATTTTAGCATTTACTGTCCCTTTTTAAGTGTCAGGGCAAAGCATGCTGGGAAATAGAAATCCCAGCCCAGTTTCAGTTAAATTTAAGTTAGTCTAAATGAAAAGAAACAAGTTCATAAAACTCAAAACAATGAAACAATTACTTTAAATGTGTCCGTTTTGAGAACTCAAAAGAAAATGAAAGTTCTAAATACTCATAAAAGTTAATTTGATTGAACTAATTTGTTTAATTTGAGTTGGCTCTACTCAAACCAATTAATTATTTTGAGCGTTAGGCTTTACAGTGTAAAGGGTAATTTTCACCCATGTCTGTGTTTTTAAGGGAATAGTAGTTTAATAGTAAGCCCATTTCCACCGCATAAGGGAAAAAAATGCTTTGGTAAATCATAATTATGGGATAAAAAGTCATAACTATGACAAGAAAGTAAGACATTGCCTGACTTTTTTCATAAATTTGACTTTATTTCCTTCCACTGAATGAGAGTTTGAGCTGCACAGAAGTTTCAAAGAAGCTTTGGCATTAATCTGCGGTGGAGATGACAGTCTGAGGTTTGTGTATTTTGATGAACTCTGGGATTGAGTTTAAAACTGCTTTCATTTTTGTTCACTGGAGCGTAATCCTCTAACCCTGCTTTCTTAATCAAAACTGGGAGTTTTTAATCTAGCGTCGCGCAGCGAAGGATTACGGATCTATGACCTTGTGCTGCAGCACAGCTGTTTGCTCCTCAGATCAGCTCTCAGTATTGTAGCGCTTGTGGCGGCTGGAATAATCAGACTCTTTGTGGGGGGTTTTCTGCATGTGCATATGCGTGAGTGTGTATAACATTATTTGGTGCAGTCTAATTGTATGTTTGTACTAAGGTAAATTCTTAAAAATCTCAGGGAGATAATGCTTCCTATGTGTTCCCAGAATTATCGTAAATGCGTTTCATAGTTAAAAATTGGATATGAACTCCCTCTCAAGTCAGAATACCACTGGGAAGTTCAGGGTTAATTTTGATAAGTTCAAGAGTTGAGCAGGCCATAATTTTTTTAAGGTGCTGTATGTAAGTTTTTAACTGTACTAAAGCATAAAAATACCATATGTTTGCAGATATTAAGGAAACATGCTGAGTTTACATACTTGTTTCTCTGAAAAACAATTGTACAGCGTTCCATGTCAGAATGCTTTTGTTTTGGTCTGTGTGATGCCGCCAGTTTACCCAATAGTTTTTTGACACCCCGGGTTGCCAGTTGGCGGAAAACACCACAAATTGCTGCCATGGAAGACAGCAAACAAACTGGGTCAGAGATTACAGATTCTACCAGACCTAAAAAGCCTCAGCATCCATTTAAAAATATGAACGGAAGCACATTAAAACTCTGAAAAATCAACTCCTGAACTTACAAGTCTCCTGGCCTTCCATCATCAATTGCGATCATTCCTGCAGCGTGTCCTCAAACTGGCAACCCGTGTGAGTGTCGAGTCTGAGGACGAGGGGACAGGACAAACAATATTTCGAATTTGGACTGCAATACCCATTTCGACCACTAGCTGTCATTCTAACATACAGCACCTTTAAACATGGCGCAGAGGAGAAGGATTGCTGCTGTTACTGGTATTTTTTATACGTTTTTTGCGTGACATTTATATCGCCCTGTCTTGTAGTGCATATTTACAAAGGCTATATATAATCATTTAATAGCAGCAGGTTACCTTTGCGTTCTTTCACCCGTTAAAATAGGCCTCACAACAGAAGGTCATAAAAGAGCCACGCCATCATGCCACATACACACCAGGGCCGGAAATTAATGGGCGATTGGGGCAAAAATGGCACCAAAATTAATAAAAATGCCTCCAAAAACCAAGATATGGTGCAAAGAAAAGATCTCTGTATACATTCTTGTTTTCAATATTTATAAGCAATATTAAACAAGCAAAAGTGCTGTTGAGCCGAATATCAGCACATTTGCCAATGTGATTGTTGATTTTATACAGAAATATGTTAATAGGCTAAAAGGTAACTTACATTTTTGACTTACATTCGATGGGGCCTCCGAATTGCAAAGGCCACCTCTAAATAGCAGTGAATGTTGGTTGTCATTGAATGGGACACTTAATATCATTTTGACTTTTTTTCTGAATAATAGGCAAGAGAAAAACCTGGTGTTCTCCATTATTCCTGTTCTTCCCAATAACAAAGCACTTTAATGAGCTAGTAATCATTGTAATGATAGCTTGAGAATCTGTTATATATGGTAATATATAGAGCAATGCTTGTATCGCCTCATCTATATATGCCTTCCTAACATTACAGTCATGACTTCGGGGGCCAGTTGCATAGCCATAATGTTAAGACAGTGTCTTAAGATCTGGTATGAACCACTAAGGGCCCTATTTTAACAATCTGAGCACATGGCCTGAAGCGCACGGCGCAGGTGCTCTTAGGGTGTGTCCGAATCCACTTTTGCTAATTTAACGATGGGAAAAACGGTTGGCGAGCCAGGCGCATGGTCCAACAAGGGTTCTACCTAGTCTCTTAATGAGTCATAGGTGTGTTTTAGGGCTTAATGTGCAATAAACCAATCATCTCCCATTCCCTTTAAAAGCCAGTTGTGCTTGCGACATGGTGGATTCGGTATTCATATGGCGGAATTTGCGAGCGGAAAGACTGAATGCTTCTCCAGAGAGGAATCCTTTTTTTTTTTTTTATGTTTGGCTTGTTTGTGTGCTGCTGTGCGTCCCTCTGTGTGTAATAAGCAGTGTGTACGCGTGTTGTGCACCCACCTATAGGCGCATATTACTAAAGCGCGCTTTAAATACCACAAAAATACTCATGAACTAAAATAAATTATGAACAGTCTTATAGAAAAAGAAAAAAGATGACTAACTTAACTTGTAAGACTAGTCATAGCAGTTTATGCAACCGGGCCCAGAAGTGAAAAGTTGGACATTTCATGTGAAGGCAACATAAGTCAATTAGAAAGAAAAAAACTTTCCATTTTATTCAAATGTATTCATTATTTGTTTAGATGTATCAGTTTTAAATGTGTAAGTGCATATTTGTAAGATGGATTTTCCTTTTTTTTTTTTTTGTAGATTGACATTTTGGATTTGGTACAGAGTTCAATAAAATCTCTCTCTATATATAATGTAATTAAAAGTTAGAAGGAATAATTGGCAATATATAATAAAAGGCAATAATGATAAAGTGTTCAAAAGACAGTTTTAATGTGACCATATACCAAAGACTTTTGACAGAATGCCTATGAGGCCCTCTGCTGGTGAAGAACATCAAACACACTATAATGTCTGTTCCATCCAGTTCACTTTCAAATAATATAAAAATTATATGTTTAAAAATAATAATCACTTCTGAATTTTTTTTTTTTACTGTTAATTTCCCCATAGGTGGATGTTTTTCCAAATTCTTACGAAATAATGAACACTCTACAAACCAGCCTCCTGTGTATACATGTCACAATTTTGACATTCAAGTTTTAATCTCAAATTATGCATTGTCATTTCCATTCAGAACACAAAAGGAGTTACCTTTCGAGTTATCCACAAAAACACACACGCTTGAATATGTGGTTTACTGGGACTCTCCATAGACGTAATGGCTTTTATACAAGCTGTATATTCTCTCACCTTACACTAGCCCTACCCCTAAACCTACCCATCACACAAAACTTTTTGAATATATATATAAAAAATAAAAAAAAGGTTTAATTTTAATTAGTTTAATTACTACTCACTATAGTATGTCCAGATTATTATAGGGCTGCAAAAGTAAGCAAAATTCACACTTCGGAACATACCTCAGTTTTGTGGTAACCATTCAATACGATTTCGGTACAGCAAGAATCTGTCTTAAAAAACTATTTATTTTATAAACACCTTAACCGCAACAGTTCTTACACTATGCATATGATTTCTTGAACTAAATGACAATACAGCACTACAGAGAATATGACACTACACAATGCTCCAACCTGCAGAGAACAATGACACAATTTGAATCAGTTTAGTCAGAATTTTTATGTCCCTGGTTTTATTTTTCATTTACCATGTGTAAATATGTACATATACACACTACTGGCCTGTTTTTGGAATAATTTAGTTTTTTTTTTTTCCTTCATATTTTTGAAAGGCTGCATCTATTTGATCCAAGTAAAAACAGTAATATTGTTAAATATTATTACTCTTTAAAATAATTGTTCTCTAATTGAATATGTTAAAATGTAATTAATTCCTATGATGCAAAGCTGATTTTTTTGTCCCATTCTAGCAAGAGCCCTGAGCCCAAAACTCTGATTTAATCTTAACATAATTTGATTGTCTTCCATTTCGTCTCGGTTACGTATGTAACCCTCGTTCCCTGAAGGAGGGAACGGAGACGCCACGTCGGAGTACCGACGAATAGGAATCTCGCTCGCGAGAGCCAATCTACTTCGAGTGTAACTAAACGAGCCAATGCACATTGGCATGCAATGATTGCACCAGGTGCTCATGCCACGCCGCGCGGGTATAAATGAGACACAGGTGATTGCATCAAATCAGCCTTTTGCTGAGGAGCCGGGTAGGTAGACAGGCACCCCAGCAGGGTACAGAGGACATGGCGACGGGACGTGGCGTCTCCGTTCCCTCCTTCAGGGAACGAGGGTTACATACGTAACCGAGACGTTCCCATTCAGTCGGTCACTCTCGACGCCACGTCGGAGTACCGACGAATAGGAATCCCTACCAAAGCGCCATGGCTTCTGCCCCCATCCAGTGCCCTGTGTGAGCCACCTGAGCTCTCTTACCTGATGAGACGGGGCTCACACCGGGAAGTCCATCACTGCTGTTCCGCATGACCCGCTCAGTGATTATTGGATAACACTGGGAAAGCGTGCCCTAGAGAAGGGAACGCTGCGGAGCCCACATCGTACCCCGAAGGAGTTATGTGGAGTACAATGCTGAGCCGTAGCCCGCAAGGAGAAGGGGGCTCAGTCCCACTGCAGGGAAGGCTCTCCCAAGGGAAAGACACGGGCTTCCCGTAGGAGCGACCGTGGAAGAAAATATGGGATCCCCGCAGGGTCACTCATATGGCCCAAGCCCAATACCGGTTCTCAAGGATTCAGCGGCAAGGGGCCTGATGCCAGACGTTCCGCCACGTCCGGCACCGAGGGCGGTGGAGGACTCCCAGAGTTTGCTTCTGGAGAATATAAGCGCCGTAGCGCAGCAAGCCGACAAGAGCCGGGGCCTCTCAGTGCTTCTACCCGTTTGAGGTGAGAACACAGGAGGAGACCGGCTCTACACGTAGGCTATAGAATCTAGCGAACGTGTTGGGTGTCGCCCAGCCCGCAGCTCTACAGATGTCTGACAGCGAGGCGCCACGTGCCAGCGCCCAGGAGGATGCAACACTTCTAGTAGAGTGTGCTCGCACCCTGAGCGGACAGGGCACACCTTGTGCTTGGTAAGCCAAGGTGATGGCATCCACTATCCAGTGGGCCATCCTCTGCTTGGAGACAGCCTTTCCCTTCTGCTGGCCTCCGTGACAGACAAAGAGCTGATCTGAGGTTCTGAAGCTTTGAGTTCTATCCACGTAAACCCGCAGAGCGCGGACGGGACAGAGCAAAGCTAGGGCTGGGTCTGCCTCCTCCGGGGGCAGCGCTTGCAGGTTCACCACCTGGTCCCTGAAGGGAGTGGTAGGAACCTTGGGCACATAGCCAGGCCGGGGTCTCAACACCACGTGGGTATCACCCGGCCCGAACTCTAGGCACGATTCGTCGACCGAAAATGCCTGCAGGTCCCCTACCCTCTTGATGGAGGCCAATGCAGCCAACAGCAAAGTCTTCATTGACAGAATCTTTAGCTCTGCTGACTGCAAAGGCTCAAATGGGGCATTCTGAAGTGCTCGGAGCACCAGAGCAAGATCCCAAGAGGGTATGGAGGGGGGGCGAGGAGGATTTAACCGTCTCGCCCCCCTAAGGAACCTGACGACCAGGTCGTGCTTCCCAACTGTCTTACCTTCTACATGGTCGTGATAGGCGGATATTGCAGCAACATAAACCTTGAGGGTGGAGGGCGACAGCCTACGCTCCAACCCCTGTTGCAGGAAGGAAAGCACAGACGCGATCGAACATCTTCGGGGGTCTTCTCGGCGAGAAGAACACCACTCGACGAACAGGTTCCACTTCAAGGCGTAAGCCTGTCTTGTAGACGGTGCTCGTGCCGAAGTGATGGTGTTAACTACCTCTTGGGGTAAGTCACCTAGAACCTCCGCGTCCCGTCCAGGGGCCAGACATGAAGCTTCCACAGGTCTGGACGCGGGTGCCAAAGGGTGCCCCGTCTCTGAGTCAGAAGGTCTTTCTTCAGAGGAATCGGCCAAGGAGGGGCTGTCGCGAGGAGCATAAGTTCTGGAAACCAGGTCCGGTTGGGCCAGTACGGCGCCACCAGTAGGACCTGCTCCTCGTCCTCCCTGACCTTGCACAGAGTCTGTGCAAGTAGGCTCACTGGGGGAAACGCATATTTGCGCAGCCCCTGGGGCCAGCTGTGTGCCAGGGCATCCGTGCCGAGTGTACCCTCGGTCAGCGAATAGAACCACTGGCAGTGGGACGTTTCTGGGGAGGCAAACAGGTCGACCTGTGCCACCCCGAACTGTCTCCAAATCAGCTGAACCACCTGGGGGTGGAGTCGCCACTCGCCTGGGAGCGCAGCTCGTGAAAGCTCGTCGGCCACACGGTTGTGCACACCAGGGACATGAACGGCCCGAAGCGACCTCAGACACTTCTGACTCCAGAGGAGGAGATGGCGGGCGAGTTGCGACATGCGACGGGAGCGCAGACCACCTTGTCGGTTGATATACGCAACAGTCGCAGTGTTTTCCGTGCGGACCAGTACATCTTTGCCCCGTAACCGCGCTTTGAGGCGGCTCAGAGCAAGATGCACTGCTAGCAACTCGAGGCAATTGATATGCCAATGCAGGTGCGGGCCCGTCCAAACCCCTGACACTGCATGCCCGTTGTACGTGGCTCCCCAGCCCATGGCAGAGGCATCCGTGAAAACCACAGCGTGCCTGGACACCTGTTCCAGGGGCACTCCGGCCCGAAGGAACGAGGGGTCTGACCATGGACTGAAGGACTGGCGGCAGGCCGGTGTGATGCTCACCCGGTGAGTGCCGCGTTGCCACGCCCATCTCGGGACTCGGCCGTGTAGCCAATGCTGAAGCGGTCTCATATGAAGCAGGCCGAGCGGTGTTACTGCCGCAGCGGCCGCCATATGCCCCAGGAGCCTCTGAAATTGTTTCAGTGGAACCGCCATCCTGCCTTGAAACGTGTTCAGGCAGCTCAGCATCGACTGGACACGCTCCTCCGTGAGGCGCGCTGTCTGTTCGACCGAATCCAACTCCATACCGAGAAAAGAGATCCTCTGCACGGGGGCGAGTTTGCTCTTTTCCCAGTTGACCCGAAGACCCAACTGGCTGAGGTGTCTGAGCACCAGGTCCCTGTGTTCGCACAACTGATCCTTGGACTGTGCTAGAATGAGCCAGTCGTCGAGATAGTTGAGGATGCGAACGCCCTGTTCTCTCATGGGCACAAGGGCCCCCTCCGTGACTTTCGTGAAGACACGGGGGGACAGGGACAGCCCGAAGGGCAGGACTCTGTACTGATATGCTCGACCCTCGAACGCAAAGCGCAGAAACGGCCTGTGTCGAGGAAGAATCGAGACATGAAAGTACGCGTCCTTCAGGTCGATCGCTGCAAACCAATCTTGGGGACGGATGCATTCGAAAATGCGTTTCTGCGTGAGCATCTTGAACGGTAGCTTGTGGAGGCTCCGATTCAGGACTCGCAGGTCCAAGATTGGCCGTAACCCACCGGTTTTCTTGGGTACAATGAAGTACGGGCTGTAGAAGCCGGTCTTCATATCGGCTGGAGGGACCGGCTCTATCGCGTCCTTCGCCAGTAGGACAGCGATTTCCGCACGCAGGACATGGGCATCTGCAGCATTCACCGAGGTGAAGCGGACGCCCTTGAACCTGGGGGGGCGCCGGGCGAACTGAATCGCATAGCCGAGCCTGATGGTCCGAATGAGCCAGCGAGACGGACTGGGGAGCTCTAGCCAGGCTCGCAGAGACCGTGCAAGCGGGACCATAGGGACCACCGGCGTACCCACGGTGGGGCAGCGAGGTGGAATGCAGGTACCGGGCTGGGGCGGCTGTCTCGTGGAGGCGGCCCGCAGCGAGGTGAGAGTGTGCTGTGCAACACTTACCTGATTCCACAGGTGGGCAGGAGGAACGTGAGGAGGTCGTCCACTGCTGCCCGCTGGCGAAGGGGGAGGATGAGTGTGGTCCGGCGTTTGACCGGCCACAACTCTCCGAGCCCCCTGAGGACCCAGAGATGGAGGAAATTGCTCTTTTATTGAAAATTTGGGTACCGCTGGGGCTGAGCCCAGCGGCGGAACAGAAACAAAACGGAACACAAAATTCTCCTCCCGGCCCTCCTCCGGGGGATGGAGCGGTGCGGTCACCGTCTCCAGAAGAGCAGTCCTCCCCATCTCCGGGTCGCCCGTCTCAGGGCCGCTTGCCCTTGCCCCTGCCTTTGCCACCTCTCTTGGCAGGAGCCTGGACGGGCTGGGCGGCCTGCTTGCGCCCGGCTCCACGACGTCGCTTGGGTGGAGGCTGCTGCTGCGACGCGGGAGCGGAGGCAGACGCAGGCGGCCGCCCTCGGCGACGAGCAGACTGAGGTGCTGCCGGCGGCGGGGTGGAGACAGCAGCTGACCGCCGTGGCAGGATGTGACTGATGGCCTCAGTCTGCTTCTGTGCGGCCGAGAACTGCTGGGCGAAGTTCTGGACCGCGTCGCCGAAGAGGCCGGTCTGGGAGACGGGGGAGTTAAGGAACCTGATCTTGTCGGTCTCCCTCATGTCTGCCAGACACAGCCAGAGATGGCGTTCCTGGACCACCATAGTGGACATCGCACGACCCACGGCCCGCGCCGTAACCTTCGTCGCACGAAGCGCGAGGTCCGTTGCGGTTCTCAGTTCTTGGAGAACTGCGGGATCGTGACCACCCTCGTGCAGGTTCTTCAGTGCCTGGGCCTGATGAACCTGCAACAACGCCATAGCGTGTAAGGCGGAGCCTGCCTCTCCACAAGCCTGGTAGGCCTTTCCGATCAGATCGGACGAGTACCTACAGGCTCGAGAGGGGAGACACGGGTTCCCCCTGGATGTGGAGTTAGGGCACAGTTGCATAGCAACGGCCCGTTCCACGGGAGGAACCTGCGTGTAACCCTTTGCAGGTCCGCCATCGAGGGTGGTGAGGGAGGAGGATCCACTGGGCCGGTTTCGGGCAGTAAAAGGTGCCGTCCACGACCTAGTGAGCTCCTCGTGCACCTCCGGGAAGAAAGGAACCGGGGTGGGGCGCTGAGAACCAGCACGGGCCACCCCGAGAAACCAATCATCCAACCTTGAAGGTTCGGGACACGGTGGAGGGTTCCACACGAGCCCGATCTTCTCGGCGGCCCGGGAAAGCATGGCCATCATCTCCGGATCCGTATCGGGCACAGCGGATCTTCCCGAAGGAGCCCCCTGCGCCGACACGTCATCTCCAGAGAAGTCTGACCCTCCCTCCGATGCAGCGATGGACATCTGATCATCAAGGGGAGCCCCGAAGGATACGGATGGTGCACATCTCGAGGACGGCCCACCACGTTCCGACGGCAGCTCTACTGGCTGCGGAGTGCGTGAGGGATGAGGGTTCCCCGGGGGTTGGTTCCCTGGGGGAAGCGCGCTCACCGTAACCCTCAAATCACCCGCGCTACTGCCTGAAGTAACCCTCTGTGGAGGGTTAGATCGAGGCAGAGGCACGGGGACTCCACCCCTTGCGAGATGGAGTCTAGACCGCAACTCCGAGATGGTCATGTTCCCGCAGTGAGAACATGAGTCATCCACCAACGCTGCCTCAGCGTGCTGAACGCCCAAACACGAGATACAGCGCTGGTGACCATCCCTTGGTGACAGGTAACCACCGCATCCAGAAACACACAGATAGAATGTCATCTTGAAAAAGACGCAAGCTCTATCTGTGTTTGCTCTTTCAGAAGGACGCTCTCCTTGGTGCTGAAGCACGCAGGGGGCGGGGTCGCGGCGACACAGTCAGGGGGTGGGTGCAGCCTGACGTGCGCGCTCTCTCACACGAAGGCGCTCTCTTACCAGCCGTAAGAACGGCTTTTCAGCGCTCTCCACCTAGCGCACCGAACCAGCTGTGAGAACAGCCTTTGTGATTGCTCTAGACAAACAACACAGAGAGATGATCCGAAAACCACGCGACCGCTGCTGTGCCGTCACACCAACACCGACTGAAGAGATCGCTTCCGAAAGGCGGCTTCCGTCTTCAGTCAGGACTGCGAAGTAGTGAGTGATATCTGGCGTTACCATCTACCACCCGGCTCCGAAGCAAAAGGTTGATTTGATGCAATCACCTGTGTCTCATTTATACCCGCGCGGCGTGGCATGAGCACCTGGTGCAATCATTGCATGCCAATGTGCATTGGCTCGTTTAGTTACACTCGAAGTAGATTGGCTCTCGCGAGCGAGATTCCTATTCGTCGGTACTCCGACGTGGCGTCGAGAGTGACCGACTGAATGGGAACTGCGGTTTACAGTGAGGTGTGTCCTCCAGTCCAGTGCAGAGAAGCTTCACACCAGAACCTCTGAGATGATTCCATGTCAGATCCAGTTCTCTCATGAGTCATGTGTGAAGGATTTGATCTCAGAGCTGAAGCCAGAACACCTTCATCTTTCAAAGAGTTTCATGCAGGGCTTGACATTACCGTTGAATTTTATATATAATATTTACATTTTTCAATTGTAGTCTTTTAAAATGCATCTGAAATAATAAACTAAGTGCAATGTAGTGGTATCAAAAATGTTCTATACATATCGATACCGAAATATCTGAAACACTTCCAGTACTCATTGTCCGCAGAATAGATACTCAATACCAACTGTGTTTTCTCGCACTCTTATCTCTCCGACAGCGAGTTACACACAAACCCGCCTTCCCTCCATTTGCTGCGGATGAATATTGCTTGAATTTCAATGCAGGATTGGATGTATTGCGCATAATTTTAATCATTCCTGCAGATTTTGTGCTCACAAAAATGGTTATTTAACAATCAAATTCAGTCCTACATTACTAATTTGGTTTGTTCGTGCATAAAGAGCATGAGATTTAAGTGTCTGTGTCAGTTGTAAATGCCACACATGTCTTTTTGGGGCTAAAGCATGTGAACTGTATATAGAGTGTTTGTTAAATAGCTTTTGATCGTATTTTCTTATTTCTTCTTGTGTGATGGAAAATCACTTGCGTTTACAGCCAGTCAGGCGCACACGGAGCGGGACATTGGGCAGTTTACTTTAATTTTTATAATATACCATACTTTTTTATAAAATGTTATAATACATCATAATACTCCATAATTTCACTCAAACTGACAACTTAACATGCACGCCCAAAAAAAAAATGCGCTGCTCACGCGCCGTTGCATTAAGCATTAAGTGTCCCATACCGCTCCCCATCAAATAAAATATATTATAATTAGACCTATTATTATATTTACACTACCATTCAAATATTCGGGGTCAGTAAGATTTTTTTAATTTATTTTTTTAAAGAAACTGATAGGCCTACTTTCAGCAAGGAAAAAGTAAATTGATTCAACAAGTGTAATATATTTATTTTTTTAAATCATAGTATTGTTGGTGATTTTCAGTGCTATAGCCTTTGGTGATGATGTGGTTTCTTAAAATTCTATGTATCACCTTGTTGTCCCAAGGGTTAAAGAGACTTGTTGCAAAATCCTGTTTAGGTTATATCCATACTGTTTTTTTTTTTTGTTTTTTTTTTTGTTTTCAGTTTGTTATTGTTCTTAATTGGCTTTCAGTGAAAAAATATGTATTCCTTAGTTTCACAAGGTATCCTCTTTAAGAATATATTGAATCCACAGTTTTCTGACCTTGTGAACATATTATTTGCAGGAAAATATCACATTCATTCACACATGTAAATGGGAGAAATGTAAAATCACTTTTATTTTATTTCTTCATGATTTTGTGAGAATATTTCAAAGTTTCAAAAACTTTGAAAACATTGAAAAATATAGTTAAAAAAACTAGAAAAGATGGAAAACCATATACTGATATAAAATATAGAAATAAATTTGTATACAAAATGTATTCAATACAAAAACAGTTTAAATTAAATAGTAAAATGTTAGTATTTATCAAATGTAGCCTATACAGTCTTGCAATTTGAAATTTGATTATAGCCATCAGTAACTATATAATATAGCCTCAATATAACCTCAATATAATATAACCTCAACCTCAATACATTGTGTCAGCTGAAAGTATACAGTAACTTGAGGAAACAATTAAGCCAAAAATGAACAAAGGCTGATGTTACATTCATAAAACTCATACTGTGTAAGTGCAACAGTGGTATGTGATAAATGTAGTAAACCATAAATAAAAAACGTAGTAACCCTTCAATAAGGTCCCATTAGTTGACTTTAATGCATTAACTAACCATGAGCAATACATTTTGTACAGTATTTATTAATCTTTGTTAATGTTAGTAAACCCCTTAACGTTCAAAGATCGCCGACGGCCCCAGATTATTGTTGTTCAACATTCACTGCACGTTAAAACATCCCACTCTTACTCGATCTGGACAAACTGAGTATTATTAGAACGATTAAAGGCTCCAGCTTCGATATTTGGCCACCGTTTATGAAAGATTGCAGTGACATTAATTTCTTAATTTATGTCAGGAGTGCAAAGTAATCAATCTGTAATGTTTGTTATTTTGAATAGAATGGATGTTTACATTGTGTAGCGAATAGCTTCATATAATATGCTAAATTTTAGAATCATTATATGGCTCATTATATGGCTAACATTTGATCGCGACAGGAAGGTAATACAAACACTCAATGGTAGTTTAAAATGAGTTTGAGTGAATGTGTTATAGATTGGATTGATGTATTGTGGATTGATGTATTGTGGGATGAAAGTGGTGATGATGGGCAAGCCATTTCATTCTAGAATAAAGGCTAATAATGGCTGAATACAAATCAAAATGAGAGAAGAATAATGAAGATTAATTCTCATACGAGGTGTGAAAAGTTTGTTGGTTGAGAACAATAGGGCATGAATTGAGCAGTTCACCTCACCAGACATTAGACAATAGACTGCAAATGGGTGTTTAAAAGGTCATTAAAATATTGAATTGGCATCTTATCGGCCTTCTCTAAAAACTCACCTGACATGATCTTATGAAATTATTCATAGAATGCATAGTTTCAGAGATATCATCCTCAGATTTAAAATAAAGCATGACCACACGTGTGTCTTGAGCTTTATTGTGTTTTTAAGTTTCTATAACACAGACTCATCATATTTTAAAATATTATAATCTTAATATTTTTTTTTTATGTTTGGGCTTACTCTCTATATATATATATATGTTACAGTCACTCAGGCAGGAAGGCAAGGACAGGCAAATACGTGACTCAAACGAAGTTTACTGAAGAAGGTTACGAAATACAGGCAGGTACAAGCACAATGCATAACAGTGACCAGACAAAGAGTGAGTAAACAAGAGGAACAAATACAAACACAGAAAACTGAGGCACGTTCAAAGCTCAAACCGGTGCGCAACGTTTTGCTACGGTTTCCGGTTGAACGTCATGTTTCTGGAAACGGTGTGTAACGGTGTGCAACGGGTTTGAGATGCGTTTTCTCTCGTTTGGTGGGTGTGTCAAAAATGTCAGCCCAATCAGCAGCAACATGTGTATAAACCTTGCGGTATTAAAGAGACAGCTCACACAATGGGTCCAAGTAAAGATGCTTACAAATGTGTCCGCTGCAGCTCAGTATATGCAACAATTGAAGATATTAGAAGACATGATTGTCGTAAAAAAAAAAAAAAAATATACAGTATATATATCAACATGATGTGTTTATTTATATTTTTAGCTTCATTGCAATGCAAATTTCATATATGGTAATTAAGTGCTTGACATAAAGTGAGAAAGAAAATACAAGCTATTAAAAACGTAAGATGATTTAAATTAGAATTGATTACCAGTAGATAAAAAAGTTAAACAAATGGGATTGGGATGTTGTCTTTTATTCTGGACGGCAAGGGCAGTGATTGCATGTATTTTGCAGTATTAAACACTATTTATATCGATTTCATCGGGCTCCGAAAATTCCTCAAAAAAAACACAAAGAATGGCCTTCTCGGCTGCCATAGTTACAACTCCTGCGTCATCAGAACAGGGTGTTCAACACAGCAACGTTTCCATTTAACCCTTAATCGTCCCTTGGGGTCCAGCTGACCCCACTGGACTTTTCCTCCATTTTTAAAAAGTGTTCCCTTCATCTCAGGGCCATGAGACTCTGTGACTTTTCCTAAATAATCTATCTAAACATGCACAAAAAATCTGGGCTTGATTTGGTTGTTCTAAAGGTGTGTAAAAAAAATTACCGTTTAAGTCCCTCTGGGTCAGATTGACCCCACATTGAAAATGAATGGGAAAGTGTAAAAAAGACTTCTTTTTTTTCACTTTTTGTCAAAAAAAAAAAATTAACTAAATCAAGTATAAATCTGAAAATTTCCACATTTATATCAAGGTCTGGTCCTAGAGCATAAACACAAAGTAGAACGAACTTTCTATCTAATACACACACACGTACACGTACACACACACACACACACACACACGTGTGTGACTGCAACAGAGAGTATTTTTATTGAAATTGGCAAATAAAATCAACAAAACTGGCATAAATCTGAAAGATTTTCATACATAAATGAAGTACTAATACTAGAGCACAAATGCAATATGGAACAAGCATGTTCACTCACACACACACACACACGCACGTCTGGAGTATTTTTTTGATTTTGGCAGTGAATGGGAAAAATGTAAAAAACACTTTGTTTGTAAAAAAAAATCAACTAAATCCAGTATAAATCTGAAAATGTCTACATTTATATCAAGATCTGGTCCTAGAGCATAAACACAAAGTGGAACGAACTTTCTGTCTCATACACACACGCACACACACACACACGTGTGTGACTGCAACAGAGAGCATTTTTATAGAAACTGGCATAAATCTGAAAAAATTCCATACATAAATGAAGGACAAATAATAGAGCACAAATGCAACATGGAACAATCATGAGAAAGAGAGGGAAAAGGGCAAATAAAAGAAAGATGAAAGGCAGCTTAACTTTTGCATAACTTCCCTATGGACCTCTAGTGGATAATGTGGTCATTGCACTCTCTCTCTCTTTAACTATAATTCCTAAAGTTTTTCCACAAACCTACAGATGGCGGTATTCTATCCCTAACACATAGAGCAATGTCCAAAAACTATTTGTATTTATTTAAGATCATCATTCAAGTGATTTTTCATTAAAAAAATTTTTTTTTAATGAGCCAATTTATGACATAGTTAAGTATTTGTGTAGTAAATAGGTAAAAAAAAACTACCAAATACCCACAAAAACACAGCATAAATGTATAGTTGAGAAGTAAATAAAAAAAATGATATATAGTTTTCCATGTAAAAAAATTATATTTCCTTATGCAATCGCTCTGTAAAAGTTTGGGGTCTATCTGACCCCAAGGGACTCCAAAGGTAAACCCTACTTGAGGGATGATTAAGGGTTAAAAAACGTTGTGCAACATTTTGTTGGGGCTGAACGTAGCCCTGAATAAAGGAAGGACAGGTGATACAGGTGATGATTAACTAACACAGCTGAACAGAACTAGACTAACGAGGGTAACCAAGGAAACAGACAAGTGGCGGGAAACTCAGACAAAGGAACATGTGACAAATGAAACCAGGAAGTACATGGAACAAAACACAACCAAAACAGACCAAACATGTGACACTATATATAACAGTCTGAGTAGTTCTGAGTCTTGAACTGTAATCTCTCTAGTGTTGGCTTTCTAAATATATGTTGGCTATTTGTCTATTCAGAATGACTTATGAGCAGCAACCTTCTTATTTTATGTAATTTATGCCCCACTTGCCAAAATGTGTGGTGCGAGGTAAGGGGTTAATACAATTACATTGTTCATTGTTAGGTAATGTTTGTTCAGGACCATGAAATAATTTGGATAACTTTGTAATAATGTTTTTTTTGTTTATTTTTTTTTACGAAATTACCATTAACTGGCATTGATTAAATAATAAATGAATTATTCTAAAGTTAATAGAACCTTATTGTAAAGTGTTACTAAAAACTTCCAATAGTACAAGACAATATTTACATACACATGCATTTAGTCATGACAGTGTAGCAATTTAGATTACATGGACATTTTGCACAAATTATAAATAAACATAAACTTTTAGTGTTAACAGGTACAACAGACAATGTTATCCACAGCAAATTGTATGCAAACCTCAAAACCTTACTTTTTAGTAACTGTCCCTTTAAAGCAGGGGTGTCCAACCCTGGTCCTGGAGAGCTACCACCCTGCAGATTTTAGCTCCAACCTGAATCAAACACACCTGAACCAGCTAATCATGGTGTTCAGCGTGCTAGATAATTACAGACAGGTGTGTTGGGGCAGGGTTGGAACTGAAATCTGCAGGACGGTCCTGCTTTAAAGGTAAGGACATGCATGTGTCACTCCCAAGTCTGTTACTCACATTCATGTCTCTAATTTATAATCATCCTTAAGATCACGGAGCATCTTCACTCCTGAAGCTGAGATGTTATTAGCAGAGAGACTCAGTTCTCTCAGGTGTGAGGGGTTTGATCTCAGAGCTGAAGCCAGAGCAGCACAACCTTCATCTGTGATTCCACACCTGCTTAACCTGTAGAGAACAATGACACACTCTCTCAGTTCACAATGTGGGCATGTTTGTGTTGAAAATGCCCTGCACAGGCAGTTAATCTGAGAAGGTATGTGAGGGGTTTGAGCTCTGAGATCACACCCCTCACATACCTTTTCAGATTAACCATCAGAAGCCAGAGCAGAACAACCAGTGACACCACAACCTATAGAGAATGGGAACGCCACGTCAGCAACGCAATGCATTCGTGGACTTTAGGACACAGACACTACATTAGAGAACAAGTAGTAGTGGAGGTAGACGTTACAATTTGTATTATACAGGTAAAAACACATTAGAATGGCGAACACTTGCTGTGTTATGAACTGCTATAGCCGCTCTCACGACCTGCATGGAAAACGGATCTCAAATGACGCATAATTTTTCAGTTTAACAACTCAATGGAAATAAACAACTTAACCAAAATGTCTTTATAATTTGTATTTATACGTGTTATTTATAACAGATATATTAAAGATTAATATTTTCTGAACCACTTGTATGTGTATGAAACACGTCTGGAAAGGCTTCATTGTTCAGCTTCTCTCAGTAGAAGGAATCTTGTACTTATTCCATTTAAGTCCAGTCAAACGTTTTAGTACTGTAGGCTAAAGCGCTTTCACAATACAAATCATTTCAAATATGCATTGCGGGCCATAATCTTATGCTTTAACGATAAGGAATTAGGGCGATATGATATGTTGATTGAATAAATGATCCACTGGCTGAGATCAAGCTATATGTATTTATTACTTTGGTAACACTTTACAATAAGGTTCATAACTGTTCATTAGTTAACTGCATTAGTTAACATGAACTAATAACTGCACTTATAAAGCATTTATTTATCTTTGTTAATGTTAATTTCAACATTTACTAATGCATTATTAAAATCTTGTTAACATTAGTAAATGCACTGTGAACTAACATGAACAAACCATGAACAGCTGGATTTTTTTTATTAACTAACGTTAACAAAGAATAACTAATGCTGAACAGAGGTGTTGTTCATGTTAACTAATGCATTAACTAATGTTAACTAATACAACCTTATTGTAAAGTTAAAGGTTTTAAACAGCAAAAGAGAAATCAATGTATGGTCTTGTGTGTGGTGCGATAGAAGACAGCCGTATGATTTCTGATTGTATGAAATGTGATGAATATGTGCAAAGTCCCGGCCCGCACGACTGAGCGCTCATGTACATAAGAGATTCAAATATTAGTCCATTCATTCATTTATCATTGTACGCTCCTGAGCGTGTCCATAAACATGGCGGCGACTACGCATAATGCAATGCGCAATCACGTAGTTTCCCAGACTCTATACAAAACAATACTTTTTAAGTGTGTTTCAGAGTAGACGGGACACCATTTTAGAAAATGAAATTGTCGGCATTGATTCTGAATGCAATAAAGATACCAAGATACTTTTTGTTTTAAGCAACAATTGAACACAATTCAAGTACACATTTGCCTTTTGCCACCTATCAGGTCATGTGACGCAATGAATGAAATCAGCATTGAAGGAACACTCCACTTTTTTTGAAAATAGGCTCATTTTACAAGTCCCCTAGAGTTAAATAGTTGAGTTTTACCGTTTTTGAATCCATTCAGCCGATCTTTGTATCTGGCGGTAACACTTTTAGCATAGCTTAGCATACATCATTGATTCTGGTCAGTCCATTAGCATCTCATTCAATATTTTTCCTATTTAAAACTTGACTCTTCTACAGTTACATCGTGTGCTAAGACCAACTGAAAATGAAAAGTTGCGATTTTCTACACCTATATGGCTAGGAACTATGGCTGTACCATGGCTGCAGCAGCACAATGATATTACGCAGCGCATGAAAGTAGCCCCCAGCTAGGTAACTTTCAATGTGACCGGCACTAAGTTCGTGTAGTTGCAGAGAAAGTTTCAGACTTGCAGCCGACAAATTGTATTGCGGATTTACCTGTGAAATTAGCCATGGTTCTGTGTGTTGTAAAGGGCTGCGATAGTAAGTCGAAGGTGTATATTACCACCATGTTTCACAGAATACCAACGAATCATTGCGCCACTGCAGCCATGGTACGGCCGCGAAGATCCGCGACTATTACGCAGGAATGAGAAAGTAGTTCCTAGCCATATAGGTGTAGAAAATCGTAACTTTTCATTTTCAGTTGGTCTTTGCACACGATGTAACTGTAGAAGAGTCAAGTTTTAAATAGGAAAAATATTGAAAGTGTCTTTGGTCATTTTTTGAATGAGATGCTAATGGACTGACCAGAATCAATGGTGTATGCTAAGCTATGCTAAAAGTGCTACCGCCAGATACAAAGATCAGCTGAATGGATTCAAAAATGGTAAAACTCAACTATTTAACTCTAGGGGACTTGTAAAATGAGCCTATTTTCAAAAAAAGTGGAGTGTTCCTTTAACTTGTACAGATTTACCGTGACTGTGCATTTTCTCTGCCAATCAGAATCATTCAACATGGCAGTAATGACGTGGCTAGACCTTAAACAGTATAACTGTTCAGAAATTGTATGTACGTTAGGCGGAGGCGGGGAGACTGTTAGAGGAAGTGCGGCCTACGAACTCCTTGTGAGCTGGCTTCTGCTGATGAAACTGAAAACTATTCTTCAGTAAATTTCTTTAATTAATTAATCTAACTCCCGACTCTTGGTCTTAATTTTTCACTACTGGTCCTGGGTCCTAAGCTGTTACCCCAACACTGGTAAATGTACTTTTACTACTATTATCAGGCATTTCTTTGGCACTTTTATGTTCATGGGGTTTCTTTTTATTAAAATTAGCAGATTTCAAAATGATTATTTTTTGTCAATAATAAATTATGAAAATTATCATAGAAATGTTTTACATTCTGTATTACATAATGACATTTTTAAAACTACAATAATCTCAACGATTATAAACCATCTATTGTATTGTTGAATACAACATGTATTGTTGACAATTATTACATACATTTTAACTTGCGCTACCTTCCTAAAGTTTGGGGTTTCATGTTTTTGAAAGAAGTATAAGGCTCTGGTTTCACCAGAGTCAGGACTTCACAAGTCAGGACTAGGCCTTAGTTTAATTAGGACATTTAAGTAGGTTTAAAAAAAAAGTGCATATTTTAAGATATGTCAGTGCAAGTTGCTTTCAGTTAAAACAGCTCAAATATGCATTTTAATCTGGGACTAGCTTAAGTCTTGTTTGTGAGACCAGGGGTAATATTCTAAACAAGGCTGCAGTTATTTGATCAAAAATAGTCAAATATTGTGTAATATTTTTTTCTCATATAAAATAACTGTTTTCTATTGTAATACATATTAAATCCAGTCCAGTCTTCAGTATCACACGATCCTTCAGAAATCAATCTAATATGATGATTTGCTGCTCAAGAAACATTTATGATTATTATCATTGTTAAACAGTTGTGCTGCTTCATATTTCTTTTGTGAAAACGGTGGTAGGCCTACATTTCAGGATTATTTGATGAATAGAATGTTCAAAAGAACAGTATTTGCTTGAAAAAGAAATATTTTGTGACATTATACATTCCTTTACATTCACTTATCAATCAATTTGCATCCTCCTTACTAAATAATTTTTTTTTTTTTAAACATACTTACTAAACCCCCAACTTCTGAACAGTAGTGTAAAGACTGTGACAAATAAAGTTTGCCAAAATTAGTATACTTTTTGTTTACCAAGGAAATAACATCAGTGAAGAGCTTGACTATTTTTATTGTGCATTATTTCCAATCAAGATGTCAATTTGTCTCTATGCAAAAGTGCCTTTAGATAGAGAAACCACCTATTACTAATATATTTATCTGATGACCCTTGTTTTTGTGATTTAGACTTCATGAAATGACACATTATGCTGTATTTTACTGTACTGAGGTTTATTAATGACATTTAATATACATTTAATTAATGTTGTTGATAATGATCTTACCTCAGTTTCTCTAATTTACAAAGAGAATCTTTCAGTACATCAGAAAAGCGCTTCAGTCCCAAATCTCCAATCATATTTTCACTGAAATTCAGATCTCTTAGGTGTGAGGGGTTTGATCTCAGAGCTGAAGCCAGATCAGCACAGCCTTTACCTGTGACACCACAATGATACAGACTGCCAGAAGAAAAATTAAACACTTTTTGTAGTTCTTTTTTAATTATGAATATCTATGTCTGTAAATATATTTGGGTTATTTAGTCAAGTGCCAGTGTGTATTTAATAGGGATTTCTTTGGCCAAATTTATGCGTGTCTTTTAAAGCAAGTGCTGGTATAACAAATCAAAACAATCCGTACCATAATATTAAATTATGCAATTTCTGACTGTGACAAACACTTTGCTGCATTTTTATAAATCATTTTATTATGTTTACTATAGATATTTATCAGAAAATATTCACAATTCACATGATCGTAGTTTTTCTCAAATTATCTTCACAGATATATCAAATATCATATTAAATTGATGGTCATTTATGAGACCTATCTGGCTTGTCATAAATGTAATTTAAAAAAAATTAAATCTTTAATTTTTTTTAATTTGTTTTATAACCAGATACAGTCCATGAAAATATTGATAAGAATTAATTTTCATGTTTTTTGTATACAAAAGACATACTTCACATGGGCATGAAAAACATCAAAGAGAAGATCTTACTTCAGTTTCTGCAGTTTACAATGAGAATCCTTAAGTCCATCTGATAACAGCTTCATGCCCAAATCTCCTAGTTTATTCTCAGACAGATCCAGTTCTCTCAGGTGTGAGGGGTTTGATCTCAGAGCTTGAGCCAAAACAGCACAACCTTCATCAGTGATATTACAGTCATTCAAACTGTAGAGAGATTGAAAACTTGTTAAGTACAATACATTTAACACAGTAACAGTAAAATAACAGTTTTAAATGCCTCTTGTTGTGAATGCAACACACATTCAGTTGACAGATATCCCGTTGCATTGTGCAATGTTTCCAGGGCCATAATTTTCCTCGTCTGTCTAAAATCCAATTATTTTATTCATAAATATCATATGTGAACTGATTATTTTTTATTCATGGCTGGCTAATTTCTTTGCTTTTAAATGTTAAACTACAGAGAATTATGGTCTCAAATATCAAAATATAATATCAAAACTAGGAGAAAGGCTCTGGTTATAGGTTACATCACTATTCACCCCTCAAGTCACATCACATCACAGATCCTCCAGCATGAGGGCCAGCACTGTAAAATGTTTTAATAGATCATCTGTCACTTACTGTGCTGATCTGGATTCTTTAATCACAGGAAGCAGTTTCCTAAGAATTATATCTGTAATATTTTCTTTTGCAACAAATTTATTCATCTCAAACACATCCGTCACTTGCTGTGATGTCAACAAGACAAAAACTAAAGCTGACCACTGAGAACAGGAGAGTTTGACTTCAGCTATTGTTCCAGATCTCAGAAACTGTTGTATTTCCTCCACAAGTGAATGATCACCCAGTTCATTCAGACAGTGGAGCAGATCGATGGTTTTCCTTGGAGAGCAAGTGGTCTCGATCTTCTTCTTGATGTACTCAACTGTTTCCTCATTGCTGTCAGACGTGCTGCTTGTCTGTTTCATTAGTCCTTGTAGGAGAATCTGATTAGTCTCCACTGACAGACCCAGAAGGAACCGCAGGAAAAGATCCAGGTGTCCATTTTTACTCTTTAGAGCCTCATCCACTGCTCTCTGATGCAGTTCAGACAATGAAACATGTTCTGGTGAATGTCTAAACCTCTCCTTAACTTTAGACAGCAAACTCTGTTTAGTGATTTGGTCAAACACATTTCTGTTGTTGTTTGTACAGGAGAGGTGCACATATAGAGCCGCTAGATGTTCCTGAACACTCAGATGAACAAAGCAGAAGACTTTCCCCTGATACCAGCCAAACTCCTCTCTGAAGATCTGTGTGCACAATCCTGAGTACACTGATGCTTCTGTCACATCAATGCCACACTCTCTCAGGTCTTCCTCATAGAAGATCACATTGCCTTTTCCCAGTTGCTCGTATGCCAGTTTCCCTAGTTTGAAAATCATCTCTTTTTCTTTGTCCTCCTTCTCAGTATACTTTGTGTTTTTGATGCTAATCTGTGCCATCAGGAAGTTTGTGTACATTTGAGTGAGAGTCTTGGGAATCTCTCCACTCTCTGCTTCGCTCAACATCTTCTCTAGAACAGTGGCTGAGATCCAGCAGAACACTGGGATGTGGCACATGATGTAGAGGCTCCTCGATGACTTCAGGTGTGTGATGATCCTGTTGGCCAGACTCTGATCGCTGATTCTCTTCCTGAAGTATTCCTCCTTCTGTGGCTCATTGAAGCCTCGTACCTCTGTCACTCGATGGACACACTCAGAGGGGACGAGATCAGCTGCTGCTGGTCTGGAGGTGATCCAGATGAGAGCTGAGGGAAGCAGATTCCCCGCAATGAGGTTCGTCAGCAGCACGTCCACTGAGGCCGATTCACTTACATCACACAACCTCACATCGCTCTGAAAATCCAGAGACAGACGACACTCGTCCAGACCATCAAAGATGAACAGCACTTTATATTTGTCACTGGATATTTCCATTTCTTTTGTTTCAGGGAAAAAGACACAAAGAAGATCTGAAAGACTGAGTGTTTTGTCCTTCATCAAGTTGAGCTCTCTGAAAGGAAGTGGAAATATGAGCTGGATGTCCTGATTCTCTTTCTCTTCAGCCCAGTCCAGGATGAACTTCTGCACAGAGACTGTTTTTCCAATGCCAGCGACTCCCTTTGTCAGCACAGTTCTGATGGGTTTGTCTTGTCCAGGTAAAGGTCTAAAGATGTCATTCAATTGGATCGCTGTATCCTCTGTTGTAGCTCTCCTGGATTGTGTCTCAATCTGTCTCACCTCATGCTCATAACTGATCTCTCCACTCTCACTCTCTGTGATGAAGAGCTCTGTGTAGATCTCATTCAGGAGTGTTGGGTTTCCCTGCTGTGCTGTTCCCTCATACAGACGCTCAAACTTCTTCATCAGATTTAATCTAAACCTGATGAGGAATCCATGGCTGTAAAATTAAAATAACACATCATTATGCTTCAGTCATGACAACTTTTGCAATAGCTCTTTACTTGTCACACACACACACACACACACACATTAAGCATATCATAATTTCTCAAACTGCAGGAGTTGCAGAAAAGAAATGCAAATTTGCAATAATTCAATAATAGAGCAAGTTTTCATCATTGTGTACAACATTTATATTGCAGAGCCTAATTGGCCACAGAACATTTACAGCAAAACAACAAACTCTAAATCTAAATCAACATCACATTTTCAACAAGAAAGACAATCTACAATGTGATGTTTCCAATGATCTAAAGAGATTCTTTCCAATCTAAACATCATAGTAAAACATTTGGGGCCTCATGTATAAATCTTCTGAGTAGATTTCAGCCTTAAAGGGCATATTGCAGGTTAGAGACCAATGTATAGAAAAATAATTTAGGAACTAGATTTTCTTTAAAACATACTTATAAATATGCTATGTCGTTTTTGTGAGAATTTTACTTCCGCATCTAAAAATGCCAAAACCGGAAGTGACGTAACGGGAGGGAGTGTAGTGAATTTCAACGATAGGAAAACAATGGGTCACAATGTCAGTTCGGACGCTGAGGAAATTATAAATGTTTATTAATACTCATATGGCAGACCACAGCCATACAATTATGACACAATTAGGGACAGACCAGGGGCCTGTTTCAGAAAGGAGGTTCAACCAACTCTGAGTTTAAACCTGATCTCTGAGTTGACTTACTCTGAGATGGGAAACTCTGAGTTTTGGGTTTCAGAACAGCTGAATTGAGGTGGTTCAATCAACTCTGAGTAGACTGACTCTGAGTTAAGCTCATGCAATCCAACTATGAAAAGCCACGATCAATGGAGCTCCGAAATTACGATTCACCATGGCAACAGCACCCAACAAAAAGACGTTTGCATATTTCCGGGTCAATACATAAGTTTAATTCTTAATTATTTTAATTAAGTTTAATTTTCATGGGATCCAAAAGGCAAACAAAGAATGTGGCAGCAGCTAAAAAAATAAATTAAAAAAACATAATTCAATCAGGAAAAACTTTAAACATAAAATGTTCATGGGTGTTGGTTTAATGACTTTACAAACATTTGACATATTAAATAAATATCATTCAGTGTCCAATGTGCAGCAGCTTTTCCCACATAGACCCTTTTCACAGACTGTGATGACGTGTTTTAATGGTCATCAATATCGTAAATCCTGCAACGTTTTTTTATTTTTTATTTTTTATTTTTTAATGTATGTACATTTATAACACTAATACTTTGTATTATATTACTTTTGCATCAAATTACAAAAATCAAGTTACCGCTGCTGTGAGAGTGTTTCTAATACAGCGTCTATGGGAGTGATAGTTAAAATTAACATCTTTCTCTCTTTTCACTGCAGTTATCAATCTAACTTTAATTTTTCCATCTTTTTGAAAGTTGTGAAATCACTATTGTGGAGTTTTTCTTTTGTTATTTGAGCAAATGGAGACACAAAAATATATATTTAATGTATTCTCTCATTCACCGCTATAAGAGTTAACCCAACAATGACGACTTCAGCTTCAGAAATCCAGAAATGTGAAAAGGGTCTATGCTCTTTCACATAATGAAATGTTCTCTAATCCCACCTGTTACATTTATTAATCAGGGTAATGACATTATTGACTTCTACTCAGGCCAGCCAAACACCAGCACCACTGACAGATGAAGAGGAGATGGAGGAAGAATATTAACATCCAACAGGAAAAAGAATAAAGTATTTGTAGGAAATAAAGATGACTATAAAAATGTAAATAAATGTATTTAACAGCTGTGGTGGTGGTTATGCCATATATCTCGTACTACCATCTGGCAGCATCCTTCCATTCCATACAGTAATCCGTTTTCAGAAAGTGTGATGATGGGAATATGATTGTCATCAATGCGTCTAACCACTGGAAATCCTAAAGGAAATTCGAATTATTAGGTTCCTTCTAGAGGATTATCAAGTGAACGTCAGGATCCTGTATAAAAGGACATGCCATTTTTGTCACTTTGACAGTGTCCTCATGATGAAAATATGATTAATGAATGTTCCTGCAAAGAATGCTTTTCTTACTTTGTATTTTTGTCAAGTGGCAGAAAATGTAATTTGTTTTAAGTAAACTTTGCTTACTTTAGATTTAGATTAAATGTATAATTTTTTTTATATTTATACTTGAAATACGACCAAAATACTCAGTAAGAAAAGCATTTGTGGCATGTGAATGAATGAATAAAGTATTTAAACACTGCTGGTGCTTTAAAAAGGGGGAGGAGAACGAAAGAAACTCTGGGTTTACCAAAGAAAACCTGCTTCTGACCAGGTTAGGTTCACAGAGAAAGTTACCATGGTAACTGACTCTGAGTATAAGTTACCTCTCTTTCAGAAACGGGCTTGGCTTACCCTGCTTTCTCGGGTTTGACATACCTCCCATTCTGAAACAGAAAACCCAGAGTTTCCCTTATTTCAGGGTTAACCTACTCAGAGTTTTCACTTAACCTCCTTTCTGAAACGGGCCTCAGGTTTAGACAGAACAACGATTAAAGACTAATTGAGTTGTTGTGTGAGGAGAAACAGTGGAGAACAGGGCAGGAGTCTCGGTGAGAGACCAGTGTTAGCTAATGATACATACACGCTAGCTAACGATATGAACACTGTGCTCAGATCACAATACAGTACAGATTATTATCATGTATCAGGCAATAGCAAAGCAGGTATTGCTCCTCTAGGAGTATTGATACTTACCAATAACAGAAACGAATAGGCTTTGACCATCAGGCGTAAGTGGCACTCGTTAATATCCGTCCACACAAAACGTTATGTGATATAACATTAGCGGTTTCTCATCACGACTGATTTAGTAGTTAGCAAATGTACAGTGAGGAAAATAAGTATTTGAACACCCTGCTATTTTGCAAGTTCTCCCACTTAGAAATCATGGAGGGGTCTGAAATTGTCATCGTAGGTGCATGTCCACTGTGAGAGACATAATAAAATAAAAAAATCCAGAAATCACAATGTATGATTTTTTTTAAACTATTTATTTGTACGATACAGCTGCAAATAATTATTTGAACACCTGAGAAAATCAATGTTAATATAGAGGTCAAACGTTTCCTGTAGTTTTTCACCAGGTTTGCACACACTGCAGGAGGGATTTTGGCCCACTCCTCCACACAGATCTTCTCTAGATCAGTCAGGTTTCTGGCCTGTCGCTGAGAAACACGGAGTTTGAGCTCCCTCCAAAGATTCTCTATTGGGATTAGGTCTGGAGACTGGCTAGGCCACACCAGAACCTTGATATGCTTCTTACAGAGCCACTCCTTGGTTATCCTGGCAGTGTGCTTCGGGTCATTGTCATGTTGGAACACCCAGCCTCGACCCATCTTCAATGCTCTAACTGAGGGAAGGAGGTTGTTCCCCAAAATCTCGTAATACATGGCCCCGGTCATTCCCTCCTTAATACAGTGCAGTCGCCCTGTCCCATGTGCAGAAAAACACCACCAAAGCATGATGCTACCACCCCCATGCTTCACAGTAGGGATGGTGTTCTTGGGATGGTACTCATCATTCTTCTTCCTCCAAACACGTTTAGTGGAATTATGACCAAAAAGTTATATTTAGGTCTCATCTGACCACATGCCTTTCTCCCATGACTCCTCTGGATCATCCAAATGGTCATTGGCAAACTTAAGACGGGCCTGGACATGTGCTGGTTTAAGCAGGGGAACCTTCCGTGCCATGCATGATTTCAAACCATGACGTCTTAGTGTATTACCAACAGTAACCTTGGAAACGGTGGTCCCAGCTCTTTTCAGGTCATTGACCAGCTCCTCCCATGTAGTTCTGGGCTTATTTCTCACCTTACTTAGGATCATTGAGACCCCACGAGGTGAGATCTTGCATGGAGCCCCAGTCCGAGGGAGATTGACAGTCATGTTTAGTAAGGGTGCTCCGATTGATCGGTCGCCGATCATAATCGGTCGATAATTGCTTTGGGATGTTTGATCGGCGGTCTCTATAAAGGCCGATCCAGAAAAGCCGATCAGATGACGCAAAACTCGCGAGACAATATTTTATGCGCGCTAAAAATGGCTTCACCGGTCTGGCAATTCTACAAAGTGTGTGAAACAGACATTACATTAGCAATCTGCAATGTGTGTACCAAGCAAATCCCACGAGGAGGAAAGAACGCAAAACATTTTAACACCACCAACCTCATCAGACATTTGAAGGTTAGTCACGACTATGACTTACCCTCCATGTTCACCGGCAGCCAGTGGAAATTAGTAGAAAATATGATTTCTCTACTCGCCCCATTTGAAGAGCTCACGCAACAGATCAGTTCATCAACTGCGTCGGCTGCAGATTTTATACCATCCATCAGAGCTTTAACTCGTCTTCTCGAGAAGACAGCAGAGACGGACCACGGTGTAAAAACCTCAAAAGCCACTTTGTTGGAAGCAGTCAAGAAAAGATTCCGCTGGAATCTTCCGCTGGCCACTGGACTAGAGCAGCAGGATGGTGAGGTAAGTTTGGCTGCAAGCGGGTCCGGACCCCCAGAGAAAGTACCACGAACTGACTCCCTGCATGCTATGTATGCTGAGTTGTTGGATGGAGATCGGGAATGTGGTGGCAGTGTCATCAGCACCTCAGCATCATTGCAATTGAATCTCTACCTGTCAGAGCCAGTTATCCCACAAAGCAGCCAGCCACTTGTTTATTGGCAGAACAATAAAAGCCGCTTTCCAGCTCTCGCACAAGCAGCACGAACCTACCTCTGTGCACCGCGCACAAGTGTTGATAGCGAGCGACTTTTTAGCACAGCAGGGAATATTATAGATGAAAAGAGGAACAAGCTGTCAGCCAAAAATGCAGAGATGCTTATATTTATTAAGAAAAATCTGCCATTGGTTCTTAAGAAGTAAGCTTGGGAGATATGAATCTAATCATCTCTATCCCCTCTCTCTCTTTCTCTACCTCACTCTCTCTCTCTCTCTCTACCGCTCTAAATTCCCAGAAAATCTGACTGAGCATCCCAGAAAAAAGCGAAGTTAAAGATAGATACAGATATGGAAGTTGTTAATTATCTGTATTTTTTGTTGCTGTGCACCTGTGTGTATTAGAAAAACTGATGGCTGACTGACTCAAAACAACAATAGTTTTGCTATAGCCTTTTTTGTTGTTACAGTTTTTCTGTTTTTTTTGTTTGCAGATGTTCTGTCTTTTATATTTTTTAAATTTTATATTCTACTGGAAAGTTGTATTTGTCAAGCCCTAAGCTGTTCCCAATAACCAAGCACAGGCAGCTAAGTTAATATGCTGGACATGTTGTTTGCAAATAAATACAGTTGTCAATTCATGATACGTTGTCTTCTCTTAATTGTAATACTTAATGTTCATTGTTGTTAAATATAGTTTTTATAAATAATGCTACATGATAAATAGAAGGATTCAAATAGACCCTGTAATCGGTATCGGTATCGGGTGATACAGCTTCCAGTAATCAGGGATCGGTGATCGGCCCCAAAAATCATGATCGGAGCACCCCTAATGTTTAGCTTCTTCCATTTTCTAATGATTGCTCCAACAGTGGACCTTTTTTCACCAAGCTGCTTGGCAATTTCCCCGTAGCCCTTTCCAGCCTTGTGGAGGTGTACAATTTTGTCTCTAGTGTCTTTGGACAGCTCTTTGGTCTTGGCCATGTTAGTAGTTGGATTCTTACTGGTTGTATGGGGTGGACAGGTGTCTATATGCAACTAACGACCTCAAACAGGTGCATCTAATTTAGGATAATAAATGGAGTGGAGATGGACATTTTAAAGGCAGACTAACCGGTCTTTGAGGGTCAGAATTCTAGCTGATAGACAGGTGTTCAAATACTTATTTGCAGCTGTATCATACAAATAAATAGTTAAAAAATCATACATTGTGATTTCTGGATTTTTTATTTTTGATTATGTCTCTCACAGTGGACATGCACCTACGATGACAATTTCAGACCCCTCCATGATTTCTAAGTGGAAGAACTTGCATCCTTTCCTGTCATTCAGACCTGCAACACATTTCAAAAAAAGTTGGGACAGGAGCAATTTAGGGCTAGTGAGGTAAAATGGTTAAATAATGATGTGATTTGAAACAGGTGATGTCAACAGGTGATTGTAATTATGATTTGGTACAAAAGCAACATCCAAGAAAGGTCTAATCCTTTAGGAGCAAAGATGGGCCGAGGATCGCCAGTTTGCCAACAAATACGTGAGACAATTATTGAAATGTTTAAAAACAATGTTCCTCAAAGAAAGATAGGAAGAGATTTGGATATTTAACATTCAACAGTGCATAACATAATTAAAAGATTCAAGGAATCTGGAGGAATTTCAGTGCGTAAAGGATAAGGGCGCAAGCCTAAGCTGAACAACCGTGATCTCCGATCCCTCAGGCGGCACTGCATCAAGAATCGTCATTCATCTATAAGCGATATCGCCACATGGGCTCAGGACTACTTTGGCAAACCTTTGTCAAGTACCACAATACGTAGTTACATCCACAAATGCCAGTTAAAACTGTACTGTGTCTAAATTGGTTTAAATTGGTTTGAGAAATCATGTAGAAACAAACTTAAAGAAATAACAAAACCTTTTCAAATGACACAATTATTAAGTAAACCAACTCGTATAACAAGATCCTCTCAAACTTTAATAGATTTAATACTGACAAATAAACCTGAGAGAATAATTAAAACTTATAACTTAATTACAGGCATGTCTGATCACAATTTAACCTTAGTAGTTAGAAAATTGATAAAAACAAGGTGCAAGAATGAAAATCAAATTAATAGTAAAAAGTATATTACATTCATTCCAAAGAAAGATTTATAACTGGTGGAAAAAGATTTAATACAAACAAAGTGGGCAGACATCCTGGAGAAAAAATCTTGTGAACAGGGCTGTCACGATCTTATGTTGGCTGTAAATGACATATTAAGCAAATATACAAAAAAGAATCAAAGAAAGCGACATTCAAAACGAAACTTGCCATGGTTCAATAAAACTATTGGGGATATGATGAAAAAGCGAGATATGGCGCTAAAAACATTTCTCAAATCAGGACAAACAACGGATCGACTCCTCTTTACAAGTCAAAGAAATAAAGTTACAGCTGAGCTTAGAAAGGCCAAAGCCAGTTTTTTTCTTGAAATCATTAGAAATGCACAAGGTAATAGTAGAATAATATGGAAAACTATTGATAAATTGATTGGAAAAGAAAAGTCAGTATGTGGGAATATTTGTCTCAATATAGAGGGAAAAATTATTGATGATTCTTTTGCAATAGCATCAAATTTTAATAATTATTTTTTAAACAATGTTCAAAAAATGGCTCATAATTTTCGCATTGCTCACTTCCCTCTCACAATCAGTGACAAATCTGATTTTAATCTTAGTTTAATCACCAAAACTAAAGTTGAGAAGATTATTACTGTGCTAAACAATAGCAAATCAAAAGATATTTATGGACTTGATACTTCTTTTCTTAAACAATATAAGGACATCTTTTCTGATCCTTTGACATTAATGATTAATCAATCGATTAGTGAGGGTATTTTTCCAATTTTTAAAACCTGCGATTGTCACTCCGATATTTAAGTCTGGGAACAAACAAGACATGAACAATTATCGTCCAATAAGCATCCTCCCAGCTGCGTCAAAAGTGCTCGAGAAGACGGTGGCAGAGCAACTGACCTACCACTTTGAGTCACAAGCTCTTTTAAATCCAATGCAATTTGGTTTCAGACGGAAATATTCAACAGACTCCGCCTGTTGTTACTTCGTGGAAACTATCCGGGCATATGTGGATCGGGGAAGGGTGGTGGGAGCAGTCTTCCTTGATCTGGGTAAAGCTTTTGATACTGTCAATCATCAGATACTTTACAGTAAATTAAATCAATATAGTCTCTCTGAGCACACCCAAAATTGGATAAGATCTTATTTGAGCGACCGACATCAGTGTGTACAAGTGAATAATATCCAATCTGCGTTCAGAGCCACTTCGATGGGGGTGCCGCAAGGGTCTATTTTGGGACCCTTGCTTTTTAGTATCTATATAAATGACCTCCCTGCAGTGTGTTCGGACGTTGACATAATCATGTACGCTGATGACACGGTTATCTTCACTTCTGGGGAAAACGAGCTGGAGGTTGCTGACAAATTATCAAAAGAGATGCAAAAAGTTGCACAATGGTTACATACGTCTTGTTTGACTTTAAACGTTGAAAAAACAGTCTCAATGTTTTTTTCAAATAGACGTAAATTACAAGTAACTCAGGAAATTCGAGTAAATGGACAAACAGTTAAAAATGTAAAAGAAACAAAATATTTAGGTCTAATAATTGATTCGAACCTTGGTTTTAAAAGTCACATAAAAAATCTTAGTAACAAATTGAAATTTAATTTGATGAACTATAAACATATTAGAAATTCATTAACTACGGATGCCTCAAATATATATCTCAACACTATGATTGTTCCACATCTTCTGTATTGCATGTCCAGTTGGTCTCAGGCATGTAAAACATCGTTAAAATTACTTGAATCACTGTATAAAAGGGCCATAAAAATACATGATAAGAAGCCTCGCCAGTACCATCACTGTAAAGTACAAAGTAAATATAACATCTTGAGTTTTGAAAATCTTATTAAATATAATCAAATTTCTGCTTTATTTAAAATTATACATAACACTGTTGCTCCCCCATTGAGAAAATTTGTCACACTAAATTCGGAGAGAATTTCTAGAACCACACGGTCGACAGTCAGAGGAGAGTGCAGAGTTCCAAAATGTAGAACCACATATGGTCAACAATCGTTCTTTTATAAAGCAGCGAATCTTTGGAATATTCTACCAAATGAAATTATTTCGTGCACAAACTATAGTACATTTACACGCCTGACCAAACAGTGGTTATTATTGAAGCAAATTTGTACGCACTAAATTGACTATTATATGAATAATGTATATTGTGAGTGAGTGAGTGAGTGAGTGAGTGAGTGAGTGAGTGAGTGAGTGAGTGAGTGAGTGAGTGAGTGAGTGAGTGAGTGAGTGAGTGAGTGAGTGAGTGAGTGAGTGAGTGAGTGAGTGAGTGAGTGAGTGAGTGAGTGAGTGAGTGAGTGAGTGAGTGAGTGAGTGAGTGAGTGAGTGAGTGAGTGAGTGAGTGAGTGAGTGAGTGAGTGAGTGAGTGAGTGAGTGAGTGAGTGAGTGAGTGAGTGAGTGAGTGAGTGAGTGAGTGAGTGAGTGAGTGAGTGAGTGAGTGAGTGAGTGAGTGAGTGAGTGAGTGAGTGAGTGAGTGAGTGAGTGAGTGAGTGAGTGAGTGAGTGAGTGAGTGAGTGAGTGATAGATTCCTGAAGTGGAGTGTGTTTTTATGATGTGAGTGAAGTAATGATTTTATGTATTATTCTGTATATGTTTTATGAACTTCTGTACGTAGGGCCTATAACATCTACCTGTCCAGGGACTGCGGGTGGAAATTAGCATTTTTTGCTATAACCTGGCGCATGACATCTCTTCTTTTTAAGACTAATGTTTTTTCTGTGCATTGTCCCTGATCAAATAAAATAAATTCAAATTCAAACGGAAGCCCTTTGTTAACAGTGTCCAGAAGCGCCATCGACTTCTCTGGGCTCGGAGGCATCTGGGATGGACCATCACACAGTGGAAACGTGTACTGTGGTCAGATGAATCAGTATTTCAGGTATTTTTTGGGAGGAATGGACGCCGTGTGCTCCGGACCAAAGAAGAAAAGGATCATCCAGACTGTTACCAGCAACAAGTCCAAAAGCCAGGGTCTGTCATGGTATGGGGTTGTGTCAGTGCCGTTGGCAAAGGTAACCTGCACTTCTGTGACGGCACCATTAATGCTGAAAAGTACATAGAGATTTTGGAGCATAATATGCTGCCTTCAAGAAGACATCTTTTCCAGGGACGTCCATGCATATTTCAACAAGACAATGCAAAACCACATTCTGCACACATTACAAAGTCCTGGCTGCGGAGGAAGAGGGTACGGGTACTTGACTGGCCTGCCTGCAGTCCCGATCTGTCTCCAATAGAGAATGTGTGGCGCATTTTGAAGCGCAAAATGCGACAACGAAGACCCTGTACTGTTGCCCACCTTAAGACTTGTTTGCAGGAAGAATGGGACAAAATTACACCTGAAACACTTCATCACTTGGTGTCTTCAGTCCCTAAACGTCTTTTAAGTGTTGTGAAAAGGAATGGCAACATTACAAAGTGGTAAATGCTTTACTGTAAAAACTTTTTTTGAAATGTGTTGCAGGTCTGAATGACAGGAAATGATACATATTTACAAATTACATGAAGTTGACCAGACAAAACATGAAATATTTTGTGTTCATCTTGTCTGCAATGAAATACAAGTCAAAGTAAATTTAGAAATCACTTCTTTTTTTTTTTGCGTTTTCCATACTGTCCCAACTTTTTCTGATTTGGGGTTGTGTATATATATATATATATTAGTTAAACCATCTTAGTCAGTCAAGTGTGCATCATTGATCGTTATTTGTGTGAAAATATTTTGTGTTCTATTTTAGAGTACATTGTAAAGCAGAATTATCATGTGTCAAGGAATCCTCTCGTTGTCGGTCTAGTGTGCTCACATATTTATGCTATTTTTATTTTTTCAAATTCCAATACATGTGTTTGAAAAATTGTGTAAGCATATTTCAATGCCTTTTGTGCATTCACAGTGTTTATACATCAGGCCCCAGGTGGAGATTAAATTACTAATAAACAAGTTTATTATATATTAAAAGAAGTATTGCACACACCAAAATACTGACAATAAAAATGTAGTAAGAATGCACAACTAGATAAACTGTACTGGCGACAAATGTTTCCATACCTCAATCGTTTTGGCTGATCACACTTCACAGGCACACATCTGGCTACTGGTAATTGTAAAATGTTGCCGTCCATTAATCTTTTTCTATGAACATCAGATCAAGAGAATTATTCAAGGCATTACAATGAACAGCACGCATGATCCGCTACTCCTTATGTACCAACTTTTTAAGGATTAAAAAAGAGAAGGAGAAGGGTTCTTCACTAATGATTGTCGTTGTTAATAATAACATTGTATTGTTTTCTGCTGGACTACACTGTGCCAGAGTGAAGACCAGATTCTGTGCCATGTTGAATTACTAGGGATGCTCATATTGACCGTTTAACCGTTAACCGAAAGTAAGAATTTAGACCGATTAATACTATCAGTTAAACGGTAATTTTTTATTTATTTTTTTTGCTGCATGGTTAACCCTCTGGGGCTCTTTGGTCATTTCTGACCCGAATTCTTTAAAATAAAAAATGTTAAAAATCGTAGCTTCATCAGAATGGTCTGAAACTTTGTGACTTTATTGGTCCTTGGTATATGAACACCCAAACAAATTGGGGACAGGATCTGAAAAGTCTAAGTGGTCGTAAAAAAAATAGTCACACTCAGGACCTTTGGGGTCAAAAATGACCCCCAATAGGAAATAAATGGGAAATTGACAAAAAAAAATTAAATACAGAGTTTTTTTGTGCATTCAATCTACAAATCAGCCAGGATGCAGAAAAAAAGGACTCAACAGTGAAGGGGTGAATCTCTTAACACAATTAGCTTTTGGAATGGTACGCGTTAATTTGTGTGTGCGTGTGTTTTTGTGTGTATAAGTGTGTGTGTGTGTGTGTGTCTGTTTTGCACTCTTGATGTTTTAGAGATTCACCCCTTCACTGTTGAGTCCTTTTTTTCTGCATCCGGGCTGATTTGTAGATTGTATGCACAAAAAAAACGAATTTCCCATTCATTTCCTATGGGGGTAATTTTTGACCCGAAGGTCCTGAGTGTGGTAAAAATGTGCTATTGCGTGATAAAAATGCTCAATGTGTCCACCGGATGGCACCGATCTCATTTAAAAAATTGCTTGCTTTCATGAGGCCTAGGCTTGACTCTAAAATGAAATACAGCTTTAATAAAAAAATATATAATTTATATATATATATATATATTTATCATATTCAATGGGAAAAAATGGGTCATTATTGCATAAATATTAATTATAAATCATAAAATTATCTCAAAACACCAAAAAAGAAAAGAAAAAGTATTATTGAACCAAAATATATTTCATTGATTTTACTCAAATCTTTTTTATCTTAATCCCGCCCTCCGGGTCATTTTTGACCCGAAGGTCCCGAGTGTGACCCATAAATGAAGAACCCAAGAGGGTTAAAGAAAAATATGCTGTATTTGTTAACTCACGGGACACCACAGACGTATTTCGCAAAATAAGGCAATGGAAAAAAAAGTAGGCCTATTCTGTGGGACCATTTCGACTTGCAAATTATGCTACGCGGTATTAAATTACAGCAGTAGGCTAGTACAAGCTCTAGACTGGTGGAAAGCAAATGAAAGGCGCTTCCCAAGGCTGGCCGCTCTAGCAAGGCGTTATCTCTGTATTCCAGGGGCATCAGTGCCATCTGAAGCCTTGTTTAAGGCTTTTCGTAGTGTGGTTTTGGTCAAGTTTACTAAAGTAAACCATATATTTTATGCTTTTCATTTATATTTTATTCTGTTTTTCTCTGTTGTCAGAAACGCTGCAGGTGCATGAACATTTGATAATGTGTGAATCCAGGATCTGTTATGTATGCTGCGGTTTGCACGGTAAAATAAACCCGTGAAAAAAAAATATTTTTAACGGGTCACAGACACTCGTCAATTGTATATTTATTTAATGCCAATTCAATATTATAATCTTATCAGTTAACGGTTAATAATCGGATAATGAGCGGCGGTTGTCGGTCGGGGAAATTAACCGAAAAGAGCATCCCTATGAATTGCGTTAAAGGGATAGTTCATTTTTGGATGAACTATCACGTTAATGAAAAAATATGATCTTTAACCCTTAAACAGGCAAGAGTGGAAAATGATTATCAATAATTAAGCCTTCAAAATGAGACACAAGGTTGAAGCTAAACTTTCCAGGAGCAGGAATGGACACTCCTGCACTGATTAATTTCTTCAACAGGGAATGTTTGCAGCTTTTCCACAGTATTTCTATAATACTGATAGCATGTACTGTATGTATGCAGAAGTATTGTACATACGATGTGCTTTCACCACTTAAATGGAGTGGTATCTCCATAGACCAGTCACTCTTCATGGACACACAGCTGGGCTCTGGTGAGGCTGAACTGTAAGAGGGTGAAAAACATTTGTTTGCACCTCTAAAATCACATTAAATTAAAATAATTACATAATATACAACAAACTGTTGGCTGTAAGAATGAACATAAGTCTTCATGTATTAGAGTCATTGAAGACTGGAGTAGTTTTATTTTTGAAAGAAATGAGCCTCAAAAATAGGCAAAAAAAGAGCATTCACACCGCACAGTTCTATTTTTGAGGCTCATTTCTTTCAAAAATAAAACTACTCCCGTGTCTTCAATGACTCTAATGCCATTAGTACATGAAGACTCTTATGCACAGTGAGGCAGTGCATCAATCGTTTCGTCACAGAGTCCATTTTTGCTGTGCTGCTAATGCTGAACTAATGGGGGTCATGAATTGAGAAATTTCCCTTGAGCTTTTGATATATAAAAGGTCATCATAATATAAGAATATCCTGTAAGTTTTAGAGCTGAAAACGTCCTTGTTGGTCAAAGCAAAGAAAAGCTTTTATAGACAGCTGGCTCAGCAAACGATCGATCTGCGAATGTTCTTCCCTGTGACGTCAGGGATCAGCGAAATGCCACCTCAACAGAAGAAGAACAACGCCTAAAGACCCTTCCACACTGGACGCGTAATGGAAAAGCGAAGCGGGAAGCGAATATTTCGTGTGCGAATAGTTTCACATCAGTTGCGACACGAATTTGCGGCGTCTGTGACGTTTCAGAGCTCCATAATTCCAAAACATTTGCGGCAACAGCTGAGAAAACATGGACACTTCATCATCCAGTGAAGAAGAGCTTTTCATTTTCTTTAAAAGACCGAAAATAAGGTTTTTGGTGCACCCAGTCTTAAAGAACAGAGAGTCTGAAGGGGAGTATGCTAATCTTGTACAGGAGCTAAAACTTTATCATAGCCGGTTCCGCACTTACTTTCGAATGTCCGTGGGACAATTTGAGGAGCTCCTCCAGAGACAGCTCCGCATCTGACAAGACAAACCACACACTTCAGGAACCGATCGATCCGGAGTTGCTGTGTTTCCAGTTGAGTCACAATGTAAACATTTAAGTGGCACAGACTTTCCATAGTCACGGACACAAATTAGGTTTAGAAACCCCCCCCCTGATTTTTAACTCAAAAGGTTATGTAATCGTTGTCTGTAGCCTACAGTGGCCAAACAGCTACAGCTGTAACTACAACTATAGCTGTAATCTCGCAGTGTTTCCCACACAGACTAATTTGTGGCGGTGCGCCACAGAATCAACACCGGCCGCCACATATTGCGTGTCGTTATTTTTTTTTTTTGCTCTGTTTAAAACACGCAGCGTATTCGTTCAGCTGCACTTTCTTTCCCTGCTCTCCCTCCATCTCTGTTACTCACGCGCATCTCTCGCTCTCAAATTGCCAAACCTGCTTTTGTTATTAAACAAAGTCTAAGCTTTTACATTTTTAAAAGTTTTAATATAAATTTAAAAAAATAAATAGCGTTTTGGCGCTAATGTGGGATAACAGTTAAAGCCAGAGGCGAAAAGCTCTCATCTCCCGGCGGCGCGCACGGTCACGTGGTTCACGGAGCGCTCAATACTTCTAGCGCTGTGTCAATACATTTGAATGGATAGACAGTTTCACTATACAGGTATTTGCAAGTTTTGGTAAACAGTACAGCATAGTGTGCATTGATTATTACGTCAACCACATTTACAGTATCATTTTATTATGGAGAGTGATGGAGATGCAACATTGTTAACATTAATGTTAATGTTTTTCTTGTATTTAGCACTCAGGTATTCCTTATTAATTGCTCACACTTGTACTCATTGGTGGTCAAATGTGACCATAGACCTTAACTATTTTTCAATTAAATAAATGTTCTATATTTTAGTTTAATAATATTTATTCAATATTTTGAGGAGATCTTTTGGTACTAAATAGGCCTATTATTTGTGCAATAGTTGTGGTCCATTAATTACCATTTAATGAATAAGATAAAAATATAAATACTTCTAATATTTGTTCTTATTTATATTACAATTAGTGTAGTAATTAAGGTTAAAATGGAGAAATCCAATGCAAATTAGAGTCATTATGTACCTGGAAAAATAATTAATTTTATTTGTAATGCCATGGTTTACCCACTTTAGGTGCCTATATGGCTCTTTAATAAATATTAGGGGTGTAACGATTCGTTTTAACAACGATTCGATTCGTATCACGATTTGAGGTTGTCGATACGATTCAAGGACGATTTTGGTTCATTTAGAACGATACGATCCGAAACGATTCAGTGACCTGAAATCGATTCAGTAACTTTTTAGCCAAAAATTGTGTGACTGAAATAAATATCTGGATACTGGTCAGTGCAGGTGAAGTTTCCAAGATTCCTGTTGTTTCTTGTAAGGGAATCCGGTATATCAATTAATTATGGATATAAACAAACAAGTAAACAACAATTAATGGCAAATGCATTCAAATTTTATTTGAATAAAGTGCAACCAACAGTTTAGGTTGAATTAACAGGAAGTTAACCTTTTCTGCTCTCATTTTCAATATTCAATACATTTTCAATAAAAGCACAGTAAGTGCAACCAACATTTCAACAGTAGGTTAACCCGCTACTTCTGCTTTTGTTATCCAACATAATAATATTACAATATTAATATCAAAAATAAAGTGCAACTAACTTCTCTTCAGGTTTAATTAATAGTAGGTGTACCTGTTACTTTTGCTGTTGTTTTTCAACATTAAAATAATTCAAATACAATATTAATATCAAAAATAAAGTGCAACCAACATTTCTTCAGGTTGAATAAACTGGCTGAACCTGCTACTACTCTCAGTTTAATAAACAAACAATATTTAACAAAAGATAAAATGTAACCAACTACTCTTCAATGACTCTACATATTTTTTTTTCAAAAATATCACCATGATCTGACCGCAGAACACTTGTCTGTGCGTTCACTATATGTTGCCAGCAGTACAAAAACTCGCTCTGCTGGCACACTGGTGTCAGGAATGCCCAGGTAACATTTAGCAAGGTTTGAAAGTACAGGTAACACGTTACTAACTTAGCTCTTTCTCCTGGTGACTTGATAATTTCTCGCTGGTTGGCTTCTCCTCTGTCATCCGCCATGCTGTTTTGTTTTCTTAGCGCTGCTGCTGGTGCGTGCGTTGCGATGATGTCACAGATAGGCAGACTGAATCGAGTAACGTTTAACGCCTTTATCATTAAAAGTGCTAAGAAAAAACATCCATTTAAAGTCTGACGTGCTTAAATCCAATGCGTCATTTCCTATGATCGATACAATCGATTGATTACCTTTTAAAACGATGTTAGATCGATATATGTCGTCCGGAAGGCCAACTTGCCGAGCACAGATCGATGTAGTTAGATCGTAGGAAAATAAATCGATACATCGATGTAGTAGATGAATCGTTACACCCCTAATAAATATACATGTTTCTAGTCTAGTTGCTCAAAAAAGTATTGCAGATCATAACTGCTTACTTATTTTTAGGTTTTGCATTTGAATACATTTAGACATGATCAAACACTAGATTTCTTTAAATGTGAAATTGTAAAACGTTTATAACTTACATCCTAATATTTTTTATGATACTTATACAAGCACAAGTAGATATTAATAAATGTGAGCAAATATAATTTAAAATAGTTTGAAATAGAGCTAAGAAGGCAAACGTCTTTTTCCTTATATGTACAGTAGGCTATATACATATTAATTGATACTGAATCCAGATCGAAATATTTGTGCCAATCAACAACCACATATTACCCACCCGCCCGCCCGCCCGCCCACCACCACAAATTGGTTTCTAATCTGTGGGAAACACTGTCTCGTGAGAAATGCAATACCTGGCAACGGTTAATGTTGATTGAATAGCTAGTGACATCAACTGGACATTTCGTGACCTTTGTTTCTTTGTATGTGATTGGTTTAAGCCTTTTCTGTCACTGCGAGAGTTTAAAAAAATTGACATCGAAGCGGAAAAATAAAAGTTTTTTTCGCCATAGCACATTCGCGTTCGGTGTGGAAGCACTCATTACAAAAACAGGTGATCTAAAAATAAAACCATCGCGTGAATTATTTGTGCGTCAATATCGCATCCAGTGTGAAAAGACCTTAATTCTGTAGCCCCGCCCACCGACTCGCACATGACATGTAACATTGTCCTGCGATTTGTCTGCGACTATGGGTCAAACGTCTCGGGGCTTAATGTGTTTTCTAGTCCGGCTACCAAAATGTATCACTGGCCTGCCCACCGGGCTATCTTACATGCGTTGTTCACTCTCTTGACTTGCTATTTGAAAAATTCAATCGCGGAAGTTTTGAACATGCTGATTTGTCAGCATTGAAGTTTTGCTGATGTACGTACTTGGATTGTGTGTGTGTGTGTGTTAGTGTTGCACTTTCTGCGATTATATCCACAGATTGGGCGGGCCAAGTAATAAAAAATAACATTCCAATTAATTGCGGGTGGATGAGAGATAAATCACTGTGTCTGTCTGATAAACACATTTTGCGAGCCCTGTGGGCGAATCGTTCCGGTTTCTGTTTTTCCACACGTTTTCAAAACCTACGTGTATTGACGGGGGAGCCGAAGCTCATTATAATATGCAAAACTGTTATCCAATCATAGCAGTGGTTGTTTACTTCCAAGTCTTCAATGCGGCACGCCCATAAAAACAAGAGCGTTCCATGAGAGAGGCTCAAAACCAGGGTAGAAAATTGCCTATTCATTATGAAGTTTTGAATGTAAAAAACACACAAACGTAATAAGTTGACCTAATGCTGCGTTCACACCAAACGCGAATTGAGCGTCTGGCGCGAGTGATTTCAATGTTAAGTCAATGGAAAGGCGCGTTGACGCGCGTCTGGAGGTCTCGCGGCGCGTTTCGCGCGGCGCGAAGGACGCGAATCCGCCTCATTCGCGCGTCCAGTTCGCGCGAATGGCGCGAATTGGACGCGAATTGAGCGTCTTGTGCGATACACGCGTTACACGCGAATGGTGCTTTTGTGCATTCACGCGTTTGAAGTGAATTCGCGTCTGACGCCCGAGTTGAAAAATTTGAACTTTGGCGTCAATTCGCGCCGCGTTAACCAATCAGGAGCCTGCTTGCTGCTGTCACGTGGTAAAGTGACGTGTATGAGAAATCCTGCATAAATTAAAAATAGTACTATTGTGTCACAAAATGTAGTTTTAAGACTTTTTCAGGTGGGAATGTAGTTGTTTAAAGCTCAAATCTGTGGTTTATTTATAAAGAGAGCGCCTATTTAAAAAAAATAATCTTGTGTTTTTGGAGTTGTGAGATCCAGGCGATCACCGGGCAATCACTGCTCATAACCCCGGCGAAGGCAGCCTTTCCTCGGCTAGTCCTTCTGGCGTTTGCCGCTGGCTCTGATGTCCTGTAGTGGTTTGTTTTGTGTGGATCTAACGGCCGAGCTTTGCTCTCATGAATCTATAATTTGTTGTCTGCCAAATCGTTTTGACTGAGGGCAAAGAGAAGTTTCATAACTTTATATTTTAAGGATATTTAAACATACATGCAGTGAAGATAATGTAGGAGTTGCCTGGACCACATTTGTGTGGCTATTAATGCTTAATATATATTTTTAATGAAAATGAAAAGAGGCAGGGTGGTGTTTTATGACATGTTTCTCCTGGAGTGCCTTGAACGCGCGTCAATTTCTCTTCCAGCGCTCGATTTCTACGCGCGTCCAATTCTCTGCGGACACGCGAATGCATTCAAAATGTTCGCGCGTGAAACTAGACGCGGTAGACGCGATTTTGACGCTCAATTCGCGTTTGGTGTGAACGCAGCATTAGACAACAGAATAAAAAAATTAAAAAAGCCAGTTCATGACCCCTTTAAAGCCACAGTGCATTTTTCTTGATCAAAATTGACCTGATTAACATAAAAAAATATAAAATTTCACCATAAAAAGTGAGGTGTTCTGTTTTCACAATCACCATATGACTTTAAGGGCTTTGAAAAAATAAATAAAATAAACGAAAACAGTTTTTGAAGCTCCTGCATGCCATGTGAACTCTTTTTGTCTCTAGTCTCTTCTTCTGCTCTTTTTACAGTTGTGGCTGTTAGCAAACAGCGTTGCATTACCGCATGCACCCCCTTCTGGATTGGAGTGTGGATCGCCTGTGACTGACTTTGTCATCTATCTGTATGCACTGAACCGTGATGTCTAAACCATGACGGTTCGAGACAAATTCATGTGCCGTTACACCCGTGGTATTTACGGTGTCAGTTATATTGGTTCTCCTGATTTGTTGTTGCTGGAGTATCCGAAACATGAGCTGTAAAGGCTCTGCCCTCTTCTGGAAAGGGGGTGGGGAACTGCAGCTCATTTGCATTGTAAGTTACACACAGCGTATTTTAACAGCGTGTATTTGATCCACCCAAAAAGGGGCATTTATAGCATGGTGTAATGAATGGTCCATGGGGTATTTTGAGCTGAAACACCTGAGACATTTATTACATATTTATTTTAAAAAGGGGCATAATAGGTCCCCTTTAAAGGGTTATTTCTGTCATTAATTATTCACCCTCACGTCGTTTCAAACCCAAGTTTGGTTTGGTTGTATGGTTTGGTTTAAAGGGTAACGGAGTCAACAATGTAATTATATTAATTACAGCTGTAATTACATGCAGGTATGTTTTAAATATAAAAACTATGTAAAAACATGTATGTACACTTTAAGTTCATTGTATCAAATTATTAAAGGAACACTTTAATACAAGACATTTTACAAGTCCCCTAGAGTTAAATAGTTGAGTTTTACCATTTTTGAATCTATTCAGCCGATCTTTGTATCTGGCGGTAGCACTTTTAGCATAGCTTAGCATACATCATTGATTCTGATCAGTCCATTAGCATGATAGCATCTCATTCAAACTGACCAAAGACACTTTCAATATTTTTCCTATTTAAAACTTGACTCTTCTACAGTTACATCGTGTGCTAAGACCAACTGAAAATGAAAAGTTGCGATTTTCTACACCTATATGGCTAGGAACTACTTTCTCATTCCAGCGTAATAGTCGCGGATCTTCGCGGCCGTACCATGGCTGCAGCGGCGCAATGATTCGTTGGTATTCTGTGAAACATGGTGGTAGTATACACCTTCGACTTACTATCACAGCCCTTAACAACACACAGAACCATGGCTAATTTCACAGGTAAATCCACAACACAATTTGTCGGCTGCAAGCCTGAAACTCTCTCTGCAACTACACGAACTTAGTGCCGGTCACATTGAAAGTTACCTAGCTGGGGGCTACTTTCATGCGCTGCGTAATATCATTGTGCTGCTGCAGCCATGGTACGGCCACGAAGATCCGCGACTATTACGCAGGAATGAGAAAGTAGTTCCTAGCCATATAGGTGTAGAAAATCGCAACTTTTCATTTTCAGTTGGTCTTAGCACACGATGTAACTGTAGAAGAGTCAAGTTTTAAATAGGAAAAATATTGAAAGTGTCTTTGGTCATTTTTTGAATGAGATCCTAATGGACTGATCAGAATCAATGATGTATGCTAAGCTATGCTAAAAGTGCTACCGCCAGATACAAAGATCGGCTGAATGGATTCAAAAACGGTAGAACTCAACTATTTAACTCTAGGGGGCTTGTAAAATGAGCCTATTTTCAAAAAAAGTGGAGTGTTCCTTTAATTGAAATGTTCAGACATAGAAGTCAAAGACACTTAATATAAAGTTGGACCTACAGGTCTTATGGGTTTAGAACGACATGAGGGTGAGTAATTGATCACAGATTTTTCCTTTTTGGGTGAACTACCCCTTTAATAAAAAAATATGATCTTTAACCCTTAAACAGGCAAGAGTGGAAAAAATTATTATCAATTTTATCAAAATGAGACACAAGGTTGAAGCTAAACTTTCCAGGAGCAGGAATGGACACTCCTGCACTGCCTTAATTTCTTCAACAGGGAATGTTTGCAGCTTTTCCACAGTATTTCCATAATACTGATAGCATATACTGTATGTATGCAAAAGTATTGTACATACATTGTGCTTTCACCACTTAAATGTAGTGGTATCTCCATAGACCAGTCACTCTTCATGGACACACAGCTGGGCTCTGGTGAGTCAGATTTTTTCTGCTCCACTGAACTGTAAGAGGGTAAAAACATTAAAATCACATTAAATTAAAATAATTAGTGCTTCCCATTATGTCCACATTACAATATATTTAACTAATTCAGTGTTCCAGAGTTAATTATTCTGCATAGCATACGGTTACCACATAAGATTATAACATTTTACAAATGTTTGTCCCTGAAGTACTATGCAATTATACTATAAATAGGCAAATCTTTTTACCTGACGTCACTGTGACATTTTACTGATGTATTAAAATGCACTATTTCAAGTCTTTAATAAGAGTACCTGATTTCTGCAGGAGTATCTTCATCACTGGATGTCTGAGTGTCATCCATATTGGAGCTGCATAGGTGGATCTCTTCCACCTTCACCAAAACACAAGGCACAATAATAATAATAATAATAATAATAATAATAATAATAATAATAATACATGTTATTTTAAACAATAGGCTATGTTTTTTTTTCTTTTTGAAAATGTTATGTAAACATGTAAAATGAAAATGTCTAACAGTATTGAGAAATACAATATTTTACTGACAGAACTGTACTGCATATAAAAGGGGTTTTCAAAATCTTAACATCCCAAAACTTGTGTAGAGACACAGGATGACTTAAAAAAAAAAATCGTAAATGAAATCATAAAATTAGAAATTATTGAATTAGCCATGTTAAAGTTACTTATTTTTGTAATTGTAACAACAGTAATGCCAGCTGTCCACCAATTCATTTTGCATTATTGTTCATATTTTCCACATAATCAACCACAACCATAAGTTAGTTTTGTGTTCACCCTATTACTTGAATCGACTTGGTATGACCAAATATGGGGCGGAGTTATGATGTCCATCCCTTTTGGAACAACACCCTCATTTAGAGACTGCTAGCCGCATCGGAAAGTATTAATGGGTTGCTGACATTAATTGCTGTGCTACCATGATTATTTTCAATTGTATGTAGTAAGTAAACGGTTAATTTAATTTTAAAGATTAATTTTTAATTTAAATAATTGTATTAATTTACTCTTGGAGAGCAACTTAACAAGCAGAACATAACAGTATACAAATGAAGAATAGCTACAAGTGGTTTATAATTAAAAATTCAATTCACATTTACTGCTGAGGTTAGTAATGGCATGTAGAAAAATACGTTTACGTTTTTAAAAAAATAAAATAAAATAAAAAACGTTGTAGGCTAATGGACGTTGTTAATATAGGAAGGTGAAGGGTGGTGGTGTGAAAATAGCATTTAACTTTAGGCCTATGTGAGATTTTTGAGGTAAAACTTAGCAGCCTGAAATATTTATATAGGCTATAAATAGCGCGTAAATAAATGGCTTACCCACACTACACAAACATGTAATAATGTATGCTAATAAACAGATTTAAACTCAAAAATCCAAATCTAAAATGGACAAAGATTAAGATTACGAGTAGCTATGATAGTTGTCACCGCGGCTCCGTCGCCCAAGAACTGTAAATGCGCTCGATTTTGTACGGTGAAGAATCACTACCACTATGTAGGCACACTAAAAGCAATCTTCGCGATTGCTTTTGTGACTAAGGATGTGCTTTGATACTCACTTTTGTCTGTATTCTTTCTTGAGAAGTGACGCAGTTCTTTTTGGCAGGCTTCAAAATGGCTGCCCGAGAAACTTTCACTTTCGATTTCTTAATGTGGTAGTGGTACAAGTCATAACAACAGTGGAAAAACCATTGCAGCTTCAGAGGGGTGCTTTCACATTTTAAAAAAATCTGTCAGTGTTTAACCATAAGGACATAACTGAATTACGTAACTAAAAAAAAAATATCGAAAAACTGTTTTGGAAACCAATTTTGATTCTTTTAGGTTTCTATCACAGAAATGTTTGAAATTATTCACATGACAAAATTTACGTAGCTGATCCACCACAGTGCTAAATCACATAAACTATTGCAATTATTAAAATATTCCTTACTAGGATAATCCTTTCTTTGGATTTTAATATTACCTTGCCTATATTTTAATGGTTTGATGTCGTACTGTTGTTCGTTTAGTAGTATTAATGACTCATTGTAGCCAGAAGGTGGCGTTGTTGCATTATTTTCAAATAAAGGTTCCAGGTTTTTTTTTTTTTATAGACTCAAGTGAGAAACGGGACAAATAACATTTTTAAGTAATTCATGATTAACAATACAGGCTGTGTTGAATTATTTACCTGTAGAGTTCTGTATACATGTGTGCACTTCATTAATGCTGCTTGCATTACATGAATGATCTTGGCAGGGTGATTTAAGAAAGTGCTTGCTGTTATGTAGGCCCTATATGGTAGTAAAAACAGTACGTACAAAGTAAATTTAAATATTGCTTAATTTACTATGTGTGTACACTCTTTACCCATACAAAAGTAAAAGTAAAAAGGTTATTTTATTAAGTAGGCCTATACACAATATGCATATCAATATCAATGTAGTACAGCCTATTTGTAAGTGTATTTCTCTCAGTACTAATTGGGAATAAATTGGCCCATTTTGTAGGGTATAAAAGTATATTTATGTGTAACAGTAATAAACTTTGAGTAGCCTACAACTGGTTTACAACTAACCTACGTATTTTGTTTGTATACTATAGGTGGACTTACATGTATACTGATAGTTTACTAGTTAAATACTTGAAGCACTTTTTTTTTAGTTTATGAAAGAGCCCCTTGAAGTATACTCTCAGTTACTACTACTACTACTAGTTTATTAATTTTATACTGCAAGTATACTAGTAAGGTTTCTTTAAGTGAACTTATCATCATACTTATAGTTTGCTATTTATATATTATTTTGCAATTTACTATACTATAGTGTTCCTATTTAGGTATTAAAGGGTTAGTTCACCCAAACATGAATGTGATGCGTTTTTGTAAGAAAAATATCCATATTTATAACTTTATAAACTATAATCACTGGCTTCCTGCCGGCCGTACGCGAGTGACCTCTGACCCGTTGCATGACGTATTGTCGAAACGCAGAAGCGCAGAGGATAGAGCAAAACAAAAGACTATTCACGAATTAGAAGTCCAAAACAAGAGTTTTTCAAGAGAAATATGGGAGGAGCTTGAGTTTGTTGCCCAACCCTATTTTTTTTAAGTGTGAGAGGCGTTTATTCTAACCTGAGCTTACGCTACTCCTACATCCTACGTCATGCGTCGGGTCAGAGGTCACTCTTCCGCCAGAACTAGACTCGCGTACAGCCGTTACCAGAAGCCAGTGATTATAGTTTATAAAGTTATAAATATGACTTACAAAAACGCATTAATTCACTTCAGAAGGCCTTTATTAACCCCTGGAGCCGTATGGATTACTTTATGATGGATGGATGTGCTTTTTTGTGCTCAACCCTCATTCACTCCCATTATAAAGCTTGGAAGAGCCAGGATATTTTTAAATATAACTCTGATTTTGATCGTCACTCTGAACAAAGAAAGTCATATACACCTAAGATGGCTTGAGGCTGAGTAAATTATGGGATCATTTTCATTTTTGGGTGAACTAACCCGTTAATTTTATAGGCTACTTGAAATATACTTGTACCTGTACCTTTACTCTTTCCCCGCTGATCAAAACATAGATGGGGTAAATCACATCCATCAACACCCCAAAGCTTCACAGTTCTCATTTCATTCGGTAATGTTTGGCAGTTTTGATTTATATACTGTTTAATCATTAATCATGTAAATCATTTCATATTAACCTATATTTAATATAAAATTGTTTTTCATGGACTACAGGGATGTATGTGTATGATTGTATCATATGTAATGTTATGTATGTTAACACATACACTGACTCTTCATCATCTGGTTACAGGTGGAAACTGTGTATATCTTAGTCTGCATCGTTACTTTTCATAAACTATGGGCCCCCTCCTATAAGCTTTTTTTAGCTTCTTTGGGCGACCCATTCACTCTACCCAATTGATTTTGTACCCCCGACGGTATTATTGTAATGCATGAAGTGGTATGGTGAATGAATGAATAAACAAACAAACAATAAACAAACAAACAATAATGATTACGTTAGATTACATGCACGTAAACAACACTTATATTGCTTGTTTCTGCTTCTACTTAGCCTGTGAGATTCAGTACTCTTTCAGAAGATGCTAAAGTCAATGGTGCGCCACAAGATATGCATGCTCTGTTTTCCTGGTTTTCTCTCATATCATTGGGTGATGATGGGGGTCTGACTATCTGTTCCATCCCAAAGGTGCTCAGAAGTGGCCGTGGCCTGGACTTCATCTTTATCCGCTTTGTGCGCAGGTTGCCCTGAAAATAAAAACCACTCTCCCCAATTTAATTTGATTAGATATATATTTAGGCAGGGTTGTGTTATATATTTTGTTTTGTTTTGCTATATATATATATATATATATATATATATATATATATATATATATATATATATATATATATATATATATATATATATATATATATATATATATATATATATATATATATATATTTATACAGTGAAGATAATCAATGTATGTAACTTTATACACTTTTTTTAAATAATAAAGTAGTTTTCAATACACGTGAAGAGTAGGCTACACTCTTAAAAAAAAGGTTCTATATAGCTCTAAAAGTGGTTCTTGGCTCATAATCATAGGGGAACCTTTTTAATTAAGTGCTGTATAGCACCAATCTTGGTCATTCACCGGTTCTTTGGCTGAAGTGCTATACAGCACAGCTACCATAAACAGAACATGTTAAGATATGGTGCTATATAGCACCAAAAGTGGTTCCCCTATGATTACAAAAAAGAACCACTTTTAGTGCCATATAGAACCTTTTTTTTTTTAGCGTACACATAGTATATAAATAAACACAAAAACAATATAAAGATAAACCTTGATGAAAAGTTAATATATATATATATATATATATATATATATATATATATATATATATAGATCCCTGTTGAAAATTATATATAATTTTCATTATTGTTGTGTGGTACATCACCAGATCTCATTATGATCAGTAGAGGGCGTTATTGACCTTTCAAATCATTTAATAGAATTGTATAGAATTTGGTGGGATTGGAAATATTAATGTACATATTAATGCAATTAAAATGAACAATTAGGACTGTGCTAAAGTTAGTTTTTTTCCAGTTACGTTAATGTTCTTGAAAACTTTCTTACCAGATCAACTTATAGTTGACACCAAAATTAAAATTCTGTCATCATTTACTCGCCCTCATGTCATGTTACAAACCTGTTTGACTTTTCTTTCTTCTGCAGAGCAGAACATATTTTATATAAATTAATAATTTGTAATTATTTATTTGATATAGCCTAGGCTAGATAATGTTTTTAAGAAAAATATCCACATACATGTCCTTGCTTTACCTGCATTCTGTTGTGGCCGAGTTTTATTCCACAGATATCCTGTAATCACTGATCTGTAATATAACATTTCATAAAATATGCACAGAGTGACATCAAACAAAATGCATATGGGCTTGAGCTAAATAGGTAGATTATCTTTATAGTAATACATTTCAGTAGATCAGTAAACTATGCTAGTATACACACGTCAGCCGACTTTTCTTCATGCCAGTCACCTTAGGATGAAACAAAGCGCGTTCTCGCGTTAGGTTGCCTGCGCGTTCGCGTGCCACCCTCCCCACCCAGGACGCGCCAGGCTGTGTGGAGTGAGAGCTCGAGAGTATTTCCACTGCACGAGAGAGTGAAATACAACAGAGTCAAGCCGCAGAAAGAGAGAGAGAGAGAGAGAGAGAGAGAGCGACGCACATATCAGCACAACCGGAGCCGTTTTTCAATGAATTGCACAGCAGCAACATGCGCTTCACAGCCACGCCTGCCCTGAACAACACAGCAAACTAGGATACAAGGTATGACAACATACGAAACGCGTTCATCCGCAACTTGTCCCATGAACTTTCATCCATTGAAATGCGTTTTCATCCATCAGATCTCAGTATGATGATGATGATGATGATGATGCGTGCGTGTGTTTGGGCTTGAAAAGTAAAAGCAGGTGCAAACTGGAATAACACGAGGAATTAACTTATTTTCTGTATTGAACATGAAAAATTGCTGTTATTGTATTTTGTCCAACAGTTCTCAAAGTAGTGCATTTTTGTCTTTGCAGATTCTCGTAGCTGTGTTTGTGCATGATGTGTACAGGCTAAGAGAGCCTTTATTTATAATGTGTGCACGTGCCTGTATGACTGCTATGAACATATATGGGTTATGTTTTGCATATCATGTGGGCATCCCTTTGGTCACTTGTTTCTTTAGCCTATGTCAGTGATGCTTCGCACAGGGATCCACTATCCTCCTTTAGCTTCCGTGATCTGTCGTAAATCCTTCTTATAATCGCGTATTTGGTTTATTTGGTTGTAAACCGAAGGCTGTAAATGTTTGGTTACATAAACGAAACGGGACGCTTTTTGTGCGACATTCATCTCATACGCGTTTTAAACGTGATCTGACATTAGTGTGTTGATATGGATGGAGGTTTAAACGGTGTAAATGTCAGTGGGATAACGGGACGGGACCTGACGGGTCGGGTCGGGATGCTCCATGCAGGCGGGGTTTCCTCGGTTTTTCTGCAGATGGAGGTTCCCCTCTCCTCCCCTCCCCTTTAAAATGAGCTTTCAGGGTTTGTTCAGATTCAGAAGGGAACACTTGCTTACTATATTGCATTTCTATTTTGTAATACCACGCATACACTATTACCTCACCACCTGACAAACATGAATGTATTCGGTATTGTGATAAATCACACCTGTCTCGGACAGAACGAGATTGCAGCCGAGAGAGCGAGGGAGCGGCCCGCGCTTTTCTTAGCCAATGAGAAACGCGCTCTGCCTGTTAATCATTTGCGCGTGCATTTTTGCTGACACCAGGTTGGCTGATGTGTCTAGAGGGCGTGTCATTAAGGCAGTGAAATGCTGGAAATTTCTCACAGTACCATTAAAAATGCGAAAAAGAGTGCACAGATGTGTCCAGGTTTTCCCTGACTGAAGCAGTATGCATAGAATCAGCCGACTCAATTATTTAATTTCAGACAATTTGACACAAAACTGCATGAAAAATCCCCAAACATTTTATGAGATGATAAATGGATGCCACTCGCTGAAATAAAAATGCAATATAAATGTATCGCACCGCATTAAACTTTTTATCATTGCGTACTCCATGCCTGGAAATGTCATGGTATTGCTAAAACTTTAAATATTAATTGCAATTTCTATTCTCAGCCACCCCCCTTTATCTTGACTCTGCAATATTTTATCAGAGCCCTCATGAATAAGATGTGGGAAAGTCTGCTTACTTCATATTTCATATGCTATTCCTAACATAGCCTCTAATTCCTCTAATATACAGCTCGTCATGTAAACACATCTGCTTGCCTCTTGATTTATAGATTTATTTGAGAGTCACGAGGCATTGAGGAAAATCTTGAAGCCTCTGAATATGCAATCGCTACAGTGCTCAAGAAAACATGCCATACGCGTGTGTTAGGAGATGGTAGAGGGCGAGCCGAGAGCTTCAGATAAGTCCTGATGTTCATGTTTGAATCCTCTGAAGACGTGCACGTGATCCTCAGACATGGAGGTAGTGTGTGTGCAGGTGTGTGTGCTCGAGCTGTTTGACATTCTAATCGCATTCACTCATCAGTCGTCCTCATTCTGGGATTGGAGCAGCCTCTCCTCTCCTCTCTTCTCCTCTGATTTCTTCATTCTCTTGGTTCGCTACTTGACTGCACTATTGCAAATAAAACTGTCCCAGGACTGTGAGGGAGGACGTGAGACTGCAATGGCTGCTAGTTAGTACTCTGTGTGTGCGTTCAGCACTGAGACGTGAGTGAGAGTTTAAGTCAGTAACTGCTGCAGTGTTCACACAAACACACACACACTGAGGAATTCCTCTTCTGCACACTCTGAGCGATGTGGTGTGTGTGTGTGTGTGTGTGTGTGTGTGTGTATGTAGACTACATACCCTGCCCTGAAGCATTTCCTATTGAATAAAAGCAAAGTGAATGTTTCAGTGTAAAAATTTCAAGCTCCACTGCGTTGATGCTTCCCATTTATTTCCCTAATGAACATGCAGATGATTGATCTAATAGTTCTAACATATATGAAAGTATCTGTCTGTCTGTCTGTCTGTCTATCCGTCTGTTCTCTCTCGATCTATCTATCTATCTATCTATCTATCTATCTATCTATCTATCTATCTATCTATCTATCTATCTATCTATCTATCTATCTATCTATCTATCTATCTATCTATCTATCTATCTATCTATCTATCTATCTATCTATCTATCTATCTATCTATCTATCTGTCTGTCTGTCTGTCTGTCTATCCGTCTGTTATCTATCTATCTATCTATCTATCTATCTATCTATCTATCTATCTATCTATCTATCTATCTATCTATCTATCTATCTATCTATCTATCTATCTATCTATCTATCTATCTATCTATCTATCTATCTATCTGTCTGTCTATCCGTCTGTTTTCTATCTATCTATCTATCTATCTATCTATCTATCTATCTATCTATCTATCTATCTATCTATCTATCTATCTATCTATCTATCTATCTATCTATCTATCTATCTATCTATCTGTCTGTCTGTCTGTCTGTCTGTCTGTCTGTCTGTCTGTCTGTCTGTCTGTCTGTCTGTCTGTCTGTCTGTCTGTCTGTCTGTCTGTCTGTCTGTCTGTCTGTCTGTCTGTCTGTCTGTCTGTCTGTCTCTATCTATCTATCTATCTATCTATCTATCTATCTATCTATCTATCTATCTATCTATCTATCTATCTATCTATCTATCTATCTATCTATCTATCTATCTATCTATCTATCTATCTGTCTGTCTGTCTGTCTGTCTGTCTGTCTGTCTGTCTGTCTGTCTGTCTGTCTGTCTGTCTGTCTGTCTGTCTGTCTGTCTGTCTGTCTGTCTGTCTGTCTGTCTGTCTGTCTATTCATCTGTTTTCTATCTATCTATCTATCTATCTATCTATCTATCTATCTATCTATCTATCTATCTATCTATCTATCTATCTATCTATCTATCTATCTATCTATCTATCTGTCTGTCTGTCTGTCTGTCTGTCTGTCTGTCTGTCTGTCTGTCTGTCTGTCTGTCTGTCTGTCTGTCTGTCTGTCTGTCTGTCTGTCTGTCTGTCTGTCTGTCTGTCTGTCTGTCTCTATCTATCTATCTATCTATCTATCTATCTATCTATCTATCTATCTATCTATCTATCTATCTATCTATCTATCTATCTATCTATCTATCTATCTATCTATCTATCTATCTATCTATCTATCTATCTATCTATCTATCTATCTATTCTATCTATCTGTGTGTCTGTCTGTCTGTCTATTTATCTATCCATCCGTCTGTCTGTCTGTCAGAGGTGCATCTCAAGGCATTCGGTTGGCAGGCATAGACAGAGCACAACACAGTGTTATCATTTCTGACAATGGAAGAACAACAAGGAAACAAACAGGGTCAACAGCCAGAAGAAGAAGAGAAGTAAATGGAAGGGTAGGGAGGCAAAACAGAGGACGAGGTAAGAGACCAAGAACTCACAGGTTTCCAATGAAATAAGGGCCACTATTGTGGATCACTCTCAATTATGACCTTACAGTGGCCGAGGCGGGCCAAAGGGTGCAGCTGAATGTTGGGAGAACAAAGTGTCCTCAATAATTCAAATGTATCGTGACCAGAACGGGTATGTAATACTGTATTAGTTTAGTTTAGTTTCTTATAAATCCCATTTCTACTGCCACAAGTGCTGTACGAAGCAATCAAGAAAACCAAACAACATAAAAGACTGACATTTGGTTCTCTCCTGGGTCAGACTCAATAGCCAAGGTTCTTCAAAGCCGTTTAATAGGCTTCTGTATTCTTTCTGTAATGCTTCATGTTACAGTACTCCAGTATACAGTAAAAATACTTATACTTAAATATCTTGTCTTTTTCTGTATCGCGATGACATCGTACTATAATTTGTTGTCAGACCACCTGTAAAACTAAATCATGTCAAAAATAGGATTTCTGCAAAAATACGCTGAAGTGTAAATTTGTACTGTAAAATAAAAAACACACAAATGGCATACGGGAAAAAGTGCAGCCGTGTGCATTTTTGTATCAAAACCACAGTTTACACCAGGAAATACTGTCAGAGTTCACTGTTGTGTTGACAATGTGGCTAAGCATTTACCTTGTTTGTGAACAAACTAATGTACAAATGTAAATACTTGCTTTTGAGAGAGGAACTAAGGATTTTGATCTTGAGTTGCATGCTTTTGCGGGTCATCCATTGGTGCCGTTTACTGGTTGTGGTTTGCAAATATTAAGGATGATTCGAGAAGCGCATCTAGTTATCACATTGGAGATAAAATTTTGCATTTTTGAATCCAGTTTTGTGTAAAATTGTGATAATCATCCATCCTTCCTTTGGGAAAAAAAAGATATGAATAGAAAAGCTTTTGAATTTCAGTTTATTTAAAAATTATAATGTCATATTATAGCCCTCTCAGAATGTATAATTATGTTTAGGACATCAAACGAAGACCATACAAATCCCTCTGTATGGTACTTTACCACAGTATCCTGTCCCTTTACCTTGTTACCTGGCATGTGCTTAGTAATTTTGTGCAGCACCAGAATGAGGAGCAGGAACAGACCCACAGCCTGCTGGGACGGCAGGCACTATACACACTCATACATATGCAAGAGTACAGTCAGCCAGGACCCCCACGGCGCCCACCCACTCGCTCTCATTGGCCACCAGCCCGTCGCTGTTGGAGCAGGTGTCGTGCAGTTGGCAGATTCATCTGTCGTCATGACGGGGGCTCCTCTCTCTCTCGCTCTCTCTCTCTCTCCTTCTGAGATCATTGTGTCCCCCTTCCACTCTTCATTTCTCAACCAAACTCAACAGATTTGCTGGTTCAGGAAAGACGGAAGTGTCCGGAAGGCTAATAATCCAAAGCAGTGACCTGCGAAATTAGGGGCCAGGAGAAGAAAGCTGAGCCATTCCAGGTCGTGAGCAAAAGTTGCTGATAAACATGTTGAAGTTTGACAGAGCGGATGCTGCTTCAGGCCAGAGCATGCCAACAAGGATCTTTTCAGATTAGTGGGTTGGGCTGGACTCCTGCAGGATGCAAGACTGCGGCATCAACACCTTTGGTTTAGATTCCATTAAAGTCAAATCCTGTCCGTCCCTGCCCTTTTTACCAATCCATCCATCCATCCATCCATCCATCCATCTATCCATCAGTCCTTCCATACATCCATTCATCCATCTGTCTGTCCTTTGATCCATCAGTCCATCCATCCATTCGTCTCTGTCCTTTTATCCGTCCATCCATCCATCCCTCTCCTTTTATCCATCCATCCATCAATCCATCCGCCCGTCTGTCCGTCCATCCCTGTCCTTTTATCCATCCATCCATCCGCCCGTCCATCCGTCTACCCATTCCTGTCCTTTTATCCATTTATCCATCCTTTCATCAATCTATCCGTCTGTCCTTTTATCCATCAATCCATTCACCCCTGTTCTTTTATCCAGTCATCTATCTATCCATCCATCTATCTGTCCTTTTATCCATCAATCCATCTGTCCCTGTCCTTTATCCATCCATCCATCCATCCATCCATCTCTATGTCCTTTTATCCATCAATCCAACCATCTATCTGTCGTTTTATCCGTCAATCCATCCGTCCGTCCATCCATCAGTCTTGTCCTTTTATCCATCAATCTGTCCGTCCCTGTCCTTTTATCCATCCATCTATCCGTACTTTTATCCATCCATCCATCCATCTGTCCACCCATCTGTCTATCATCCCTGTCCTTTTATCCATCAATCCGTCCACCCCTGTTCTTTTATCCAGTCATCTATCCATCCATCTATCTGTCCTTTTATCCATCTTTTATCCATCAATCCGTCTGTCCCTGTCCTTTTCTCCATCCATCCATCCATCCATCCATCCATCCATCTAACTGTTTGTCCTTTTATCCATCAATCCATCCATCCATCCGTCCATCCCTGTCCTTTTTTCCATTCCTTCATCCATCCATCCATCCATCCATCCATCCATCCATCCATCAGTCTGTCCTTTTATCCATCAATCCGTCATCCCTGTCCTTTTTCCATCAATCCATCCGCCCGTCTGTCCGTCCATCCCTGTCCTTTTTTCCATTCCTTCATCCATCCATCCATCCATCCATCCATCCATCAGTCTGTCCTTTTATCCATCAATCCATCCGCCCGTCTGTCCGTCCATCCCTGTCCTTTTTTCCATTCCTTCATCCATCCATCCATCCATCCATCCATCCATCCATCCATCCATCAGTCTGTCCTTTTATCCATCAATCCGTCATCCCTGTCCTTTTATCCATCAATCCATCCGCCCGTCTGTCCGTCCATCCCTGTCCTTTTATCCATCCATCCATCCGTCCCTGTCCTTTTATCCATCAATCCGTCATCCCTGTCCTTTTATCCATCCATCCATCCGTCCCTGTCCTTTTATCCATCAATCCGTCATCCCTGTCCTTTTATCCAACCATCCATCCGTCCCTGTCCTTTTATCCATTCATTCATCCATCCATCCATCCATCCATCAGTCTGTCCTTTTATCCATCAATCTGTCCATCCCTGTCCTTTTTTCCATCCATCCATCCGTCCTTTTATCCATCCATCCATCCGTCCTTTTATCCATCTATCATCCATCCATCCATCTGTCCTTTTATTCATCCATCCGCCTCTCTTTCTGTCTGTCTGTTTATCTATCTATCCTTCTATCTATGCCCTGTAAATATGTAACATTTCAAATATTATGTGAAACTGAATGCAGTTGAACCCAACATGTTGCATGTGTTTTGTTTCACGTGCTATTTAAAAAAATATGAATATATTCTATTTATGAATATTAGGAAAGCTGTTTTTCTATTTTTCAATCAGTAATCAGCGCCCTAGCAACAGCAAAGCAAACCATTTCGAGCACCTTGCTTCATGGTGGTGGGTTTTGCATGAGCAAGCACCGCAAGCTCTGGTTAAAAAAAATTAAATATTCTGAGAGCAGATAGCTTTCGGCTTAGGGTACAGCAAATATAATTGGTATAATAAAAAAACCCAACAACAATAGAAGTCAATGGGTAGTCCCACCATGATATAAACACATGCGCGGCAGGGGTCTCAGGGCTGGACCGAGGGATGTTCTCTCATTCTCACTCTCACATTGTTCATCACGCCGGCCAGAAAATGAAGCCTGTAGCCTTTCATATGGTCACTATGACAGAGCAAGAGCTGGACACGTGCTCAAACAGCATGCCTCACATGTTGTGTTTTCTCTTAGCCGAGAGTAATGCTCGCAGCGCTTCTGTTGTGTTGCAAGTTAACTCTTCCAGCCCCATCAGACTGACGCCAGTCAAAGAGCACGACCTGTCTCTCCTCGCTCTCTCTGTCCTCTCTCTTTGTGCAGTGGAGGGAGGTAAATGCAGAAAGGAAAAGGAGGGGAAAAGCACAGTTATGGATCCATTAGCCTTGGTCGTTCCAGGCAGGCTGACTGCGATGGGAAATGACGTGTTTGTTCACCTTGAGGATGAAACTCATGCTTGATTTCCATCGGTTTGTCTCTCTCTATCAGGCCTATCCTTACGAGCGGAAGAATTTGAAACACTTTTCGCGCAGCTAAAATAGTCTGGAAGGTAGTTGTTTCTAATGCCGGATTATTAACATAAGTAATTCTGTGAATCTGATGGTGCATGCTGATGCAAAACATGATTAAATATAATCATTAAACACAGAAACCATGCTAGCCATGATGGTTATGATTTGGTGGTGTGTCAGACTCTCACCTCTTGAAGCACAACCACCTACACAGCAGATAAAAACAGCATGCACCTGAAATGTCAGAATAACCGAACGAGCCGGAACGGTGAGGTAGCAGCATTTGTGATTGTGATGGAGACGTGTCTCCCACAGCAGATCCGGTGGAGTGTAAAGGCCGTGCGGAGACGGGAAGAATCGACTGATCTTTCATTCGGTTTCACCCTGTAACGGCAGGCTCAGTGAGGTTGTTGACGGGTAAAGAGAGAGAAGGAGAAGGACATCATGCATTCGAGTGTAAAAAAAGGGGGGGGGGGGGGTAAAAAATAGGTTATTATAGCTCTAAAGGCAATGTCAGACAGAGGAGAAGGTGAGAGACACAGAACAGAGATATGCCACTTTCTCCAGGGACAAAGCTGAAGACACGGCCTGTTCTCTCGCGCTCTGCCGTTCTCTGGCAAGGTTGTGACCTCATCTTGCGGCTGAACTGTAAGTGTGTCGAAGGGGCAGAGGCACTGCGGTGTGTTTGAAAAGTGGAAATGAGAACTGACATTTGTTTGTGTGTCTTTGTGTGTGTGGGTGTATGCATGTGTGTGGGTGTATGCGTGTGTGCTGAATAAATTCAATTCAATTCAATTCAAATTTATTTGTATAGCGCTTTTCACGATACATATCGTTTCAAAGCAGCTTCACAGAAAATGCATCTACATTACAATTTAAAGGGGTGGTAAAACACATTCTTTTGAAGGCTTGATTGTGTTTGTGGGGTGCACTGTAACATGTGTTCATGCTTCGTTTAAAAAAAAAAATAAAAATCATTATTTTTCATATATTTGACCTTTATTCTACACTGCTCTGTCCCTCCTTGTAAAACGGTCTGATGCTTTCCGGGTTGTATGAAGCCAGTCCCTCAAAAATACGCGATGGGCTCAGATTGGTTAGCTGGCCCAGTGTGTTGTGATTCGCTAACCGCAGTGCACGTTTGTCGGAAACGTCACGCCCCTTACCTGGAGGCTGTGCTTTGGTCAGTATTAGAAACAACGGCGTCAATAAAACCATATGAGCCCGAATCAGACCCAGAACATTTGAGTGAAGATGATCGAGCAGAACCTGTTCAGTCCTCAAGAGTAAAGACTGCGGATCTATAATGATCGCTACTGAATGGCACTGTTACTTTTGTATTTTTAGAACGATTATAGCCAAATATCTATCGCAAGAACTAACCCAAAACGAACACTAAGGACTGGCTTTAACTAGTAAGTAAGCAAAATCACACACAGAACCATGTTTAGCATGCCTGTAGATAAACAATACATAAAAGCTGTACAATACATCAAAGAATCATTTACACTAATGCCAAGTTCGCTGTTGAGATTTTAACGTTAGTGTTTGTAACGTTAGGTGTTTGTCGGATAACGTTAAGTATGAATGAGCATTTAACAGACTGGTTTGCAGAACAGCATTGTCATCTGTTTACTTCCTTGCTACAACATACAATTAACGTATTACAGGAGAACACATCGATGAAAAATAAATCAGACTTACAGGTTGTGGCCCGTGAACAGCTTCTGTTTGTAAATCCAGCTTTCAGGACAAGCCGTTGTGCATATCCTGTATTGAACTTGCGAAAATGGTGGAAGTTTTCCTCCGTGAAATGTGCAGCGCACGCGTCATGCATCCACGCACCGGCAGTGTTTGTCTCACGCAGCTGACGTTGTGCAAATCCGGCATTGAACTCGCAAAGTTTGTGGAAGTTTTCCTCCGTGAGATCTGAGATGTGCTGCGGGAGCCCCGCACGCGCCTGTTCCCCTCCGTCTCAAACACACATGTGCATATAACATGCTGTATGTTAAACGCTCTGCAACGCACCCCCGTCCCACAAGGAAGGCTGAACAAAGCAAGTACCCCAGACCTGTAATCCGGATGAATATAACAGCGTTTCCTTGGCATCGCGGCAACAACACTCCAGCCTAACTATACCACAACAGCGCTGCGATACAAAATGGCCTCACCCCCCTTATTTAATATTCTCGGAGGAGGGGTTTATGTAAATATTGAGCCTGGTGATGTCACCAACCCTGGAGGAATGTGTGTAGTCGCCTGCTGGCTGTTTGCTGTAGTCCTTAGAAATTGATTTCTTTAAAAGCAAATATCTCCCTTTGCTTTAAACTTTGAACGTTGTAACTTTGCAGATGTTGTTTATGCTCAAGCAGCAACATTACACGCTAGCTAAAGTTAGAATAGTGAAATCGTGGTTTACCTCCCCTTTAAATTGATTTGTACATGTTATGCATTTCAGAAATGCACATATACAAAGCACACAGATTAGCTAACTATCTATTATTAATCAATATAATAACTATGGCACAGAAATAAAAATACATGTTGTTAATGAATAGGGGGAGATGAGCATGAAAGAATATGATACATGGAAATAAGATGTTTTCAAGGTTTTTGGTGAAAATTGGTATCTTAGATGGCATTTAGATTAGATGTCATTAGTCACAATTGTAAAGTTTTTTTTAGGTTTATTATATTTTTAATTTTTAATTTTATATTTGTATTGTTGATTTGTAATTCACAGCTTTACCGGTACTGTAATACAATAATTGAATCCTAAAAAATCAATAATCTTTTTAATTCAAAATATAATTTTGTATTTTTTGTATACGTTTTTGGAGTAAAATGAATGTTTTTGTGTGCAATATTCTCAACTTTCTCTCTGTATAAACTTCAGTTGCTTAGTCATGATTTGAGCACAAAAGAGCCTTGACACACACACACACACACCCTTTTGAGAGCCGTCTGGGGTTTTCAGTCCGCTAGAGCAGAGGTTCAGAGGCATGCTGATGTTCTCGGCTCTGACAGCTTGTGACGGAGAAAGAAAAGATAGAATTTCAACCGAATTGTCAAACACGACGGCCTTCAGCTGAGTTCCCTGTCACAAACCAGAGATCAGGGGTTCTCTCACACACACACACACACACACACACACACACACACACACACACACACACACACACACACACACACACACACACACACACACACACACACACACACACACACACACTCCCTCACAGACAAGACTTCTCCTTCTTTCTGAACCCAAAGTCCTACACGTCACTGTGTTTGCAAAGTTCTTGTAAAGACAAGAATTACAAGTCATACTATTTTTATCCTGGACAGAGCTCAAACATATTTGTAGAGGAAGATCCTAGTTCATTTGGATCTTAGGGTGTGTTCACACTTGTAGTTTGGTCTGCTGGACCAAAAAAGAAAAGGAAACATTTATTCCTGGTTCACTTAGCATTCACACTGTCATTTTTAGCTCACAAACCTAAAGACACAATACAAAGAAAGACGTCTTTTATTACACAATGTTGTGTGCTGGTGCTTGTGTATGTGTGTAGCTACATATGAAGGTATTTTGACCCTGAGAAGTTGTGAAGAGCTTATAAAATGTGTAAAGGAGTCAAAACATTGGCACACAAAACCAAGATCTGCTGCGAGTAGATGGCAATTCCGACACCTGTACTGAACAAAATCGCAAAAAAAAAGCATTCTGTCCTTTTTGTGGTCACATGTTGTGACATCACGTCCTGTTTTGGGTCCGTGTTGCGTTCATATTACAGTCAAACCGCACCAGAGTTTGTTTGGAAGCAGACCGAGACCTGAAAATGGGGGTCTCGGTCCGCTTGTTTAGTGCGCACCAGGGTTCAGATGGCAGCGTTCACACTTATTCAAATGAACCGCAACAGAGCAATCGCACCAGGGTTTGCTTTAATCCAACCAAATCTAACAGGTGTGAAGACACTCCTAGAAATGGAACATTTGAATGGTTTTGTGGATCCTATCGCTGCTCACAGAGGTTGTGTTTGTTTCCCATCCTCTGAGATTCCCAGCTTTGCTCATTTTCAAGGCGAGTAGACTCGCACTCACAAGAGAGCAATTACTTCACACACTGTTAAACACAGGCATCAGGAAGATTACGAAGCTAAACATGCTTTATTGGTATGCATTTGATCATTCATTGATTTGCTGCAGGTTTTGTTTTTTACCTAAAAATCATTTAACATCTTAAAACAAGATACACTTGTCTGAGAAGTTAAACAGCTATTAAGTAGCCTAAATGTTTTCTTCTTCAATGTATTGATTTTCTCCCCCTATTGTTTTATGTATAAACTTTACAAACAACTCAACTAAACATCCTTTAGAGTTATTTTATTATATTATATTATTCATATTCTGAATACCTATTAAGTAAATATTTTGTTGTGCAATTTATTTGCCCTATTGTTTTATGCATAAACCTTAAAAAATTGTTTTTTTCCCCCTTGATGTGTTTGCTCATTCATTTGTTTATTAGAAGAAAAAGTTCCATATAGAACCTTGACCGTCTTTTGTTCTGATGGTTGCTAGGGTGTTTTGGGCGGTTGCTAGGTGGTTTCTTACTGGTCCAATTAAAAAGAGCTTACCGTCAAGTCTTTAGACATGACTTGGACTCCTATGCATTCATGGATAACACGGAAATGGAGGGAAAATGCAAAGTAATAATAATATTTAAAAAATACAGTGAAATGGATATTAAGTTAGTATATACAAAATATAATAAGTGACTAAATGTAAATGTGATTCCTATTGACATGCTGGTGTTTTGCTGTGTGACATGCTGATAAACAGCTATTGCTGTATCTGTCGGTGCTGCTTCTCCCTGAATGCTTTTGATTTGGTTTTTCTATCATCCGTTGGGGTGGAAGCAATGTTCGGAAATGCAATTTGTATTTCTCTCTGATACCTTGATATATTTTTTCAATTTTAGGAGGAAGTATTTCATTTCTGTTTCCAACTCGTCTGTGATTCAGTCTCACAGAATCTTTTATCTTTCCAGGATTTTTTTTTTGGATTCTTTCCCTTTTCACAGCTGAACTATTGTTACTTAGTCAAGATTTGTCTTTGGCTTACAGTCCTGCAGGTATTCTGCCAATTTTTCATATTTTGGTATCATGTGTTCATCAGTGTTTTTGTACAGGATTGTTCAGTCTCTCTCTCGGTCTGAGCATGTCCATCAGTTTTTATTTTGTCTTGATGAGAATGCATCCGTCTTCCAGAACGCGTCTCTGGGGAGATGAACAGTAATGTCGTTTCTTTATCTCCCTCATCTTTCATTCTCTCTGTTCTCGCTCACTTCAGCTGCCCTTTAAATCATCCCTCCATCCTTCTGCACGTCACTCACTCCTCCATCCGTCTGCGCCGTCCCTGGCAGTCTGTTCCGAGATTTATAGACCTGAACGATGCTTTCTCTACAGTGTCAGAAATGTACTTTTTTTATTAGCAGCCAATATTTGTCCCCTGGAATTGATTTTTAGGGTCATTTTTTACCTTTATGACCATATTGGAGACAACTCAATGCAATTTGGGTATCTAGACATGGTCAAGATGATCTCCAAGATGAAGTTCAAACTGAGCATCAGAATGGGGACAGAAGGAGATTTATGTGAGCTGGTCTGAGTATTTCAGAAACTGCTGATCTACTGGGATTTTCCACACACATTCTTCTCTAGAATTTACAGAGAATGGTCAGAAAAAGAGAGTTATGTGGGTGAAAACGCCTTGTTGAAGCCAGAGGTCAGAGGAGAATGACCAGCCTGGTTCAGCTGATAGAAAGGCAACAGTCACTCAAATAAGCACTTGCTACCACCGAGGTTCAGAAGAGCATCTCTGAATGTCTCAGCTACAGCAGCAGAAGTCACACTCCTGTCAGATGAGAACAGGAAACTGAGGCAACAATTCACACCGGCTCACCAAAATCGGACAATAGAAGATTGGAAAAACGTTGCCTGGTCTGATGAGTCTGGATTTCTGTTGCGACATTCAGAGTGTAGGGTCAGAATTTGGCGTAAAAAACATGAGGATCCATCCTGCCTTGTATCAACAGTTCAGGCTGGTGATAGTGGTGTGTTGGATATTTTCCTGACACACCTTGTGCCTTTTAGTACCAATTGAGCATTGCTTAAACGCCACAGCTGGTTTCAAAACATGTCTCCATTATATTGTCATCCGGCACTTTGCAACAACAACACTTTGTTTCTAGCCTGACAAGCCAGACCCACATCACAGACTGATCTCATGAAATGGCGTATGTATGACACGCCAATTCGAATGCCATTTTGGCGTGCTATCAAGACGCATAATCGGTTTTTAGCGTGTTTATCAATGCCGTTTCATTCTATCCCCCTACAGTGCCCCTACCCCTACCCATTATACACACACACACACACACTGCCCCTAAACATACCCATCACAAGAAACATTCTGCATTTTTACATTTTTAAAAAAACATAATTTAGTATGTTTATAAATCCATTTACATTGTGGAGAGACACACACACACACACACATAATGGTCCGTTTCGGCGTATATATTCACGCGGAATCACACGGCGTAGACATACACGCAGAATCACACGGCGTAGACATACACGCAGAATCACACGGCGTAGACATACACGCAGAATCACACGGCGTAGACATACACGCAGAATTTGACTCAGTGCATCACAGCGTGGTACGGGAACAGCACCAGTCACGACTGCAAAGCCCTGCAAAGAGTGGTGCGCTTATCCGAGCGCATCTCAGGCTCAGCTCTCCCGTCTCTGCAGGACATCTTCACCAAACGCTGCAGAGGTAGAGCTACTAAAATCATCAGAGACATTAATCACCCTGCAAACTCTCACTTCACCCTGCTGCCATCTGGTAAGCGCTTCCGTAGCCTGATGGCAAAGACTGAAAGACTCAGGAGGAGTTTCTTCCCCCAGGCCATCAGACTCCTGAACTCAGTCACGTGACTCACTTCACCCCCGCACACGCATAAACATACGGTCTTTCAACATTAACATCCACATACCGCAATTGCACTGCACTTTACTTTACGTCCCTATTGTTACTGCGTAACAACCTGTAATAAACCTTGCACATTATACTTCTTTATATATACATATTATATATTTTATGTTAACCACTTATTTTTAAGTCTACAGTTTATCTCACTTATCATCCACATATTTTTTATATATATATATTTTTTTTTTTTTTTTTTTTTTTTTTTTTTATATTTTTTTTTTTATCTTATTTCCTATTTTTATCTTTTACTTGATTTATTTATAATTCTACTTATGTTAATACTTTTTATTCTAACTTTATTCTATTTCTATTTAATTTCTTGTAACTGTTATTTGCACTGTCCATGGAGCGGACCTGTTTACATTTCACTGCCAGTTGTATATTGTGTATATAACTGTGTATGTGACAAATAAAACTCTTGAATCTTGAATCTTGAATCTTGAATCACACGGCGTAGACATACACGCAGAATCACACGGCGTAGACATACACGCGGAATCACACGGCGTAGACATACACGCGGAGATGATGGTTCGTTTCGGCATACACATACACGCGGAATCACACGCCGTAGACATAAACGCGAATAGCTCAAAATGCGTACAGATAACACGCCATTTGGCTTTAGAAAGTGGCGTGTATGTTTACGCAAAGTCATGATGTCATGTTGCACATTAAGATGTTGGGTCTGGGAACACACCATTGGCAGGGCTCAATCCGAGGGGCGCGATAAACGGTTGTCTCTCAAATTCTCTCTGCACGCAATAGGATAGCGCTACAACCAACCAGAGCACTATCAGTTGATAGATTAAACTTTTGCCGTATCCGGTCGGCAACACTCCGAACGCATGGTCCTTTTTTTAAGAATGACTTCCGTGCCATTCTTTGTTAGCAGGGAAGTAGCAGGGAATTCACGTGGAACCGTCGCAACTCTGCCGTCATTATGTTAAGCCCGCCCACCGACTCTATACACGATTTGATTGGCCTGACTAGAGTTTTTTTTTTTTAAGCTCGCAAGCCAACGGAGAGTTGCTAGACGCCCTGGCCTCAAATTATATTTGAGCCTGACAAGCCAGACCCACATCAAGATGTTGGGTATGGGAACACACCATTGGCAGGGCTCAATCCGAGGGGCGGTTGGGAACTACTATGTACTAACATTTTAATTAATCAATTGATACAATGCCATTATTGTGTACATACATGTTTTTACATTGTACTTACATTTAAAAAAAATACCTGCATGTAATTACACCTGTAATTAATTTCTGTAGTTACATTTGTAATTACACTGTTGACACTTCCCTTACACCTAACCCTACCCTTAAACTTACCCATACCACCACACCTGTCCCTAACCCTACCCTTAAACTTACCCATACCACCACACCTGTCCCTAACCCTACCCTTAAACTTACCCATTCCACCACACCTGTCCCTGACCCTACCCTTAAACTTACCCATACCCCCACACCTGTCCCTGACCCTACCCTTAAACTTACCCATACCACCACACCTGTCCCTAACCCTACCCTTAAACTTACCCATACCCCCACACCTGTCCCTAACCCTACCCTTAAACTTACCCATACCCCCACACCTGTCCCTAACCCTACCCTTAAACTTACCCATACCCCCACACCTGTCCCTGACCCTACCCTTAAACTTACCCATACCCCCACACCTGTCCCTAACCCTACCCTTAAACTTACCCATACCACCACACCTGTCCCTAACCCTACCCTTAAACTTACCCATACCCCCACACCTGTCCCTGACCCTACCCTTAAACTTACCCATACCCCCACACCTGTCCCTGACCCTACCCTTAAACTTACCCATACCACCACACCTGTCCCTGACCCTACCCTTAAACTTACCCATACCCCCACACCTGTCCCTGACCCTACCCTTAAACTTACCCATACCACCACACCTGTCCCTGACCCTACCCTTAAACTTACCCATACCACCACACCTGTCCCTGACCCTACCCTTAAACTTACCCATACCCCCACACCTGTCCCTGACCCTACCCTTAAACTTACCCATTCCACCACACCTGTCCCTGACCCTACCCTTAAAGGGTAACTAAACCCTAAACCAACTTTTTTTAGTTAATGATCTGTAATACTGGGGCTTTATTAATGCTGTTCATTGATTCGAGTAAATGTTTTGACATTTGAGTATAAAGTGTTTTAATTCTATAAAATATGGTGTAAAACCACCAAAGTGCTGCCCTCTTAAAGTTGAACGGTGGCTACTGCAGTTGAATTTTCCTATTGGACGTTGCGGTACATCGTGACATAGGATGGTACCTCCAACGGCTCACTATCCGCGCCCCTGGCACGAGCTTACCACGCCCTCAGAAATGTTTCCCCCAATCACATGAGGAGAACGGCTTCACTCCAGTATGAACTGTCATGTTACATGAAGTAAACATTATGAATTAAACTGACTTGACACTTGCTTTAACATTGTATTGAAGAAAATACGGTTAAATAATGCAGTTGTCAGTACACGTCAGGCTTTTCTTGCGATATTATTGCCGCCCGTCATGTGTACAGATAATTTTCATACATGAGACGCGCTTTCAAACCCTGACACGCAAGTGGTTGCCACGGACGCAGATAGATTAGGTCGGTTCTCTTGCGCGGCTGCTTCACTAGCATCGTCGGCATCGGGAGTTAACGCAGTTTGAGCAGCGGCTCGCATTGATAAGGCTCCGGGTTTGTGTCTGTTACAGACAATCCACCCTCCTCCACTTCAGGTGAAGGTAGGAGAAATGACCGCTCTGTTGCAAAGCTGGCGTCACTCCAGTCATTCTCCATCTTTGCGACTCGCGAGTCAGACAGCTGTAAATCAACCCGTAACTGCGGGTCTCAGGTGCACGCCCTCCGCTCAGCCCCGCCCTCGGTTCGTCCCCTCTGTGTCCGCCGGGCTCTGCCCACTTTTCCAGCATTTTTTGAAAATTGCCAGTGGGTGGAGTTAAGCTCTGAGCAGGGGTTTAGTTACCCTTTAAACTTACCCATACCCCCACAACTGTCCCTAACCCTACCCTTAAACTTACCCATACCCCCACACCTGTCCCTGACCCTACCCTTAAACTTACCCTTACCCCCACACCTGTCCCTAACCCTACCCGTATCCCACCTCAATATCAGCAAAAGTGTTTTGCAATACAATTTGAACACAGTAAGTACATTGTCCTTATTTTTTGATGTAAGTACATAGTACTTAAGGCCACCTAATATAAAGTGGGGCCATTCTATTAAATTATTATCTTTTATTTTATTTAATTCTGTTTTTGGAGGCATGCCTCAAACTCAGCTTCATTTCTGATCCCAGTGCTGTGTCAGAACAGAATGTCCATTTAAAAAATGGAGGAAGACATTAGGCAAAAAAAATGTTCCAATTAATCAGTGAAATTAAAGAACTCTCTTTTCTGCAAGTCCAGCACTGAGATCTCAGGCTGAGGGAATCGAGAGAGAGAGACAGATCTGCTGACATCAGTCTACTGTTCTTGGCTTGACTTCTTCCCGCGAGTCAGCACTGTGAAATATGGCATCGTCCCCGAGCTCTGCATCCTGATTGGCCGAGCATCATTGTGCATTCAGGACCTCTTCATCAGTCTACAACCCCCCCGCCTCTGTTTCTTAATCCTGCTCTGCTGGATATCTCTCTCTAATCTCACCGTGATCTATAATGGCACACCTGGGAGCTGATCGGTCTCACAACCATTAAGAAAAGGTTATGGAAATGTAGCGTTCCCACCAGGTGGGAGTAATTAACGCTGTGTGGGCGTGTGCTTATAGAGTTTTGGTTCCCACCGATAGCAGAGAGACAAAGAAAACAAATAATTACAGGACTCTTGATGATCTGCTGTCTTTGGGCTTAATTACAAGCCTTGAATAGATCCAAAATGAATGTTTAATACATATTAAAGCCATAAGTTCTCCCATATTGCTGGAGTTTCTTGATATAATCTCAGGGGTGACACTTCAAACATATGCATGGGGACTTTTCATTACAACTACAAACTTTAATTTCACACTGTTTGGCTTCATTGTACAGAACTGTAAAACTGTGACGTGCAGTAACTAAGGAAATCCTTAGTTAAACATAATTGCATGCTGCAATAGACTGCAAACAGCAATTTAGCAAACTATAAAACACAGTATAATCTATGAAATCATCTTCTTTTAAACCAGCATCAGTGTTAAAATTATAAAGCTTTACTGGTGCAGTGATTAAGATGAATGCTATAGGAAACTTCTATCAATATATAGTCTCGCACTTTCTTTCGTTCCCAGTTTTCCTTTATTTCTCTTCTCCTGCAACTGAGCAAAGAAGTCAATATATTTATTACCAATGCAGATTCTTTTAGGCTGTATACATTTGGTTTATTGCATAATTAGGCCAGTACTGAAGTCATTTAATTAGTTGTGTGGCTTCAGCAGCATGTGAATAATGTGGTTTTGGTAGATTAGCAGATATTCAGAGTTTCATTCAGTATTATGTCAGTGTAATTTGAAAGAAAGTGTGTCAATTAATGTAAACTCAAATAAATATATAAATTCAAAAGTTTGAGGTCGGTAACATTTTTTAAATGTTTTTAAAATGCTGCATTTATTTGAACAAAAATACAGTAAAATGATTACATATAAATATTAGTACAATTTACAATTGTGTTTGCATATATGTTAAAATGTAATTTATTCCTGTGATCAAAGCTGAATTTTCAGCATCATTACTCCAGTCTTCAGTGTCACATGATCCTTCAGAAATCATTCTAATATGAGGATTTGATGCTCAAGACACATTTATGATTATTAACAATGTTAAAAACAGTTGTGCTGCTTCATATTTTTGTGGAAACTGTGATACATTTATTCAGGAATCTTTGATGAATGGAATTTATTTGAAATAGAAACGTTTTGTAACATTTTAAAGGTGCAGTGTGTACATTTTAGTGGCATCTAGTGGTGAGGTTGCGAATTGCAACACCCACCGCTCACCCCTTCCTTTTGAAGCACATCCAGAAGCTGGTCGACACTGAGACAGCAGAGAGTAGCTAGCGCGCTGTAGAGAAGTTTGTCCATTTAGGGCTACCGTAGAAACATAGCAGCACAAAATGGCGTCTTCACTATAAGGGGACCCGTGGTGTATGAAGATAGAAATGGCTCATTCTATTGTAATAAAAACACAACTTTTCATTATGTAAAGTCTTTATACACCACTGAAAACATAGTTATGTATATTGTATTGCATTTCTATCAATAGATCCTCATAAATACTACACTACACCTTTAATAATAATAATAATAATAACTTTATTTTATATAGCGCCTTTAAAGGCAACTTCTCAAAGCGCTGTCATAAGAACATAAAATCAGAACAGAATATAACAATATGTGCATATATATATATATATATATATATATATATATATATATATATATATATATATATATATATATATATATATATATATATATATATATATATATATATATATATATATATATATATATATATATATATATATATATACATACATGCACACATACACATACATACACATACCTACATAAACACACACACATATATATGAAAAATAAATAGTACAAAAAGAAAATATAATACAACTAAAAACAACTTAAAATAAAATTACGCAAACGCTTCCCTGAACAAGAATGTTTTTAAGCTGGATTTAAAAATGTGCAAGGAATTTGCATTTCGTAACTCTACAGGCAAGGAATTCCAAATATTTAATTAAATATCTTTACTGTTATTTTTGATCAAAGCCTACAAACTTTTTTTCTTTCTGACCCCAAACTTTTGAACAGTAGTAGGTATGGGTGTAGGTAAAAGTGTCTGGTAAATGCAGAATGTAATGTAGTAGTGTTATCAAAAATATTGATATTTCGATATGTATCGATACTAAAATTTCCAAAATGACTCCAATACTCCTTTTCTGCAGTATTGATACACTGATACAAGCTGCGCATTCTCTCTCTCTCTTCTCTCCGCTGGCAAATTGTCAATTTTAAACACTCCCGCTTCCTCTCACTCACTCGTCTCATTCGCTCCGTTTGAATAGTGTTTCAGGTCCTTAATTTCAGTGCGGGGTTGCTTGTATTGCCATCCATCCATTTGTCATCTTCCGCTTATCCGGGGCCGGGTCGCAGGGGCAACAGTCTAAGTAGAGATGCCCAGACTTCCCTCTCCCTAGACACTTCCTCCCGCTCTTCCAGGGGAATACCGAGGCGTTCCCAGGCCAGCCGGAAGACATTATCCCTCCAGGTCTTCCCCGGGGTCACGTGCCCAGAACACCACCCCGGGAAGGCGTCCAGGAGGCATCCGAAACAGATGCCTGAGCCACCTCAGCTGGCTCCTCTCGATGTGGATGAGCAACAGCTCTATTCTGAGCTCATCCCGAGTGACCGAGCTTCTCACCCTATCTCTAAGGGAGCGCCCAGCCACCCTGCGGAGAAAGCTCATTTCGGCCGCCTTTATCCGGGATCTTGTCCTTTCGGTCATGACCCACAACTCATGATCATAGGTGACAGTAGGAACGTAGATCGACCGGTAAATCGAGAGCTTCGCCTTACTCAGCTTCTTCTTCACCGCAACAGACCGGTACAGCGACCACATTACTGCAGAAGCTGCACCGATCCGTCTGTCAATCTCCCATTCCATCCTTCCCTCACTCGTGAACAAGACCCCAAGATACCTGAACTCCTCCACTTGGAGGCCTGGAGCCAGGTGGAGCCTCCCCCAATGAGCGACGTGGGGCCACCAAAATAACTAAATAACTTTTGTAACTTTACGTCATTGTTTTTTACAATGAATGCCTCCCGGTTTTGTTTTACTGTGCTGTGTGAAAACTACTGCAACAAAATTAACCAAATTATGAAATAATAATAAAAACTGTAGGGTCCAATTTAAATTATTAACTCGTTGCTTATTATCATGCATATTACTAGGATTTTGGCTGTTTATTAGTACTTATAAAGCACATATTAAGGGGATAGTTCACCCAAAAAGGAAAATTAGCCCATAATTTACTCACCCTCAAGTCATCCTAGGTGTATATGATATTCTTCTTTCAGACGAATAAAATCGGAGTCATATTACAAAAGTCCAGGCTAATCCAAGCATTAGAATTTGATTCATAGTTGCTCTGTTTTTGAAGTCCATAAAAAGTGCATCAGTCCGTCAAATAACTGCTCCACGCAGCTCTGGGGTGTTAATAAAGGCCTTCTGAAGCGAATCGACGCTTTTGTGTAAGAAAAATATTCATATTTAAAACTTTATCAAGTTAACTTTCGATCGACCGCATTACATGGAAAAGTGTTGAATGTTGAAAGTGAAACTCGTACGAGACGTCATGACGAGCGCACCTGGTTGCGTTAGTCTTTCGATCGCCAGGGGAACTTTCAACAATTTTTCCATAAATTGAACAGGGAAGGCGGTCGGTCGAAAGTTTACTTGCTAAAGTTTTAAACATGGATATTTTTCTTACACAAACACATCGATTTGCTTCAGAAGGCCTTTATTAACACCCCAGAGCCGCGTGGAGCAGTTTATTTGACGGGCAGATGCACTTTTTATGGACTTCAAAAACAGAGCAACTATAAATCCAATTCTAATGCTTTAGCCTGGACTTTTGTAATATGACTCAGATTTTATTCGTCTGAAAGAAGAATGTCATATACACCTAGGATGACTTGAGGGTGAGTAAATTATGGGCTAATTTTCATTTTTGGGTGAACTATCCCTTTAATGCCTTATTCTGCATGACCATATTCTACATCCCTTAATCCGACCCAATACCTAAATTTAACCACTACCTTACTAACAATAAGCAATAACTAGGAGTTTATTGAGGATAAAAAGTTATAGTTAAAAATGAGTTAATAGTGAGAATTGGATCCTAATCTAAAGTGTGACCATAAAAACAGCTACGGCAGTTTTCCCCGTGGTATTGAAAATGGAACAAAAGAATATGTTTGACGTATCGAAGTTCGAGATTCCAGTATCGTGGCAACACTAGGATGTACAGTAGGCCTACAGCAGTGTGATGTCACTCAGTGGGGTTTCAGTAGGTCAATAGTGTTTGATGGGGAAGTGTTCTGTCATGCAGTGAGCTCAGCAGTCTGTTCTCTGGAGGACGAGGGCCTGTAAAGTTTGCCAAACCGCAGATTTATTGCGTAATCAGTCCACCGGCTCGCCAGCTGCTGAGTAAACCTGCTCGCAAAGCAGACCCAGCGTGTGCTGTTACAGAGAAATCCAGACGCACACGAGCGAACACTGGCTCTCTCCAGCTGTTACAGTTCTGGAATTACCTTTTTGGAAAATTACATGAATAATGAATTGATATAATGAATGCTGTGTGTATTATTGCATGAATAAATAAAGTAGGGCTGAAATACAGAAGGAGTGCGCAGGTGTTTAGGTGTGGTCTGTCCGAACCTGTTCGAGGAATAGAATAGAATAGAGTTAGATATGCCTCCGGTTTCACTGATAAAGTTTAAAGGTGCCCTGCCACACAAAACACAAAAAATATGTCAGGTCCATATGTGCTTGTGTTATGTCTAGAATGTGAAAATGAACTGCTACCTCCTCTGTGAGCTCTAGCCACTGAAAAGAAATAAGCAGAGAAATCAGGCCATTTACAAAAGCTGGTCAGTCTGACGTACCTCATTACTATTCATGAGCTCGCCCAGTTGAGACCACGCCCACAGAATTCGTCTAGCTCAGTGACAGTTTTCTTATACAGCAAGGATAGCTGAACGTCATATGGCAATATACCTGAAGAAGCCATTTCCGCAGCGATTCCAGACAATTGTAAACAAAGCTGGGTAAAGAATGCTGAAAGCCAGGCTCTCTTTGGCTAGCTGTTAGCCAATCAGAGTCAAGCAGCTTAGCTCGTTGAATATTAATGAGAACTGGCGCAGAGTCTTCCTGCAGGCTTGAAAGCTTCCTTCCATGCTAGAATGGCTTGAAACGAGGTAACCAAGGCATATTTTCCACAAAAAATGTTACAGAGTCTATGGTAGAACTTCAGACATTACCACAAAAGTAATGAAATACATGTGGCAGGGCACCTTTAAGCTAGTCCTAGACTAAAATGCATGTTTTGGCTGTTTTAACTGACAGCGTCTTAAAATATGTCAGTGCCTTTTTGTGTTTCGTCTCAATATGCACACCAGTAATGTTTTTTTCTAAGGCAAGTTTTTTTTAAAGATACTGAAATGTCCCAATTGAACTAATGCCTAATCCTGGCTTATTCTAAGCACTGTCTGTGAAACCAGGCCATAATGTTTCTGGAAACATATCGAAATTCAATCAAATGTGGGAACCTGTCTTTTGTTACATATTGAGCCATTAGGATGATTTTGTTTTTAGCTTTTGCATGTGGCAATCATTTTCTTTTGCAGTGTTATATTTTGGATTGTAGGTGGTTTTGTTTGCCTTCTCTCGATCTTTTGTAGTTTGCTCTGTATTCAGCATCGTTTGATGAATACATGAAGGGTCTGTTTTTGTGTTTTTTTGTACTTTATTTAACTTTTTTTTGTCTGTTTTTTGTAATTTTTCTTGTATGTTTTATGTGGTTCTGTAGTGATATTTGTTTTGGAAAATACATAGAATAGAATAGAATAGAATAGAATAGAATAGAATAGAATAGAATAGAATAGAATAGAATAGAATAGAATAGAATAGAATAGAATAGAATAGAATAGAAGAATTGGACAGTATTAATTAAAATATACGTCCAGTGTCCATTACTGTTATTCCCTCAGCCAACAAGCAATGATCCTGATTTAAGGCACTGGTTGGTTGGAGATGATTGATTGTATGTGATTGGATTTAGACCTGATTAGGACGTTAACAGATTGAAAGCAGGTCAATATTTCCCTTGTCTGGTGCATACGTGGAAAACTCCTTACACTGTCTGGATTGAATCTTCTACAAAAGCAGAACAAACTACAAAAAAGAGAATGTTTCTTGCTTTATGTGCATTAATCAGATTAGGATATTTTTTTGTTGTTGCATAAAATGCATGTTAATCAATGCAAGTGTTGCTGAATGTCCATGTTGCGTACGTTAAAGTGCCCGTTATGCTTTTTTCAGATATTACCTTAAATGTAAAGCGTATATAGAGTTTTATATAGCTAAAATGAGATCAAAGTGCACAATAAATGGAGTTCTAAAAGAAAGAACCAATACTGAACTGCCGACTTCCTGCAGGAACGCATAGGTTTGTAACAGATTTGCATAATGCCAGCCAATGGTCTTCATTGGCTGTCAACAAATAGCATCTACTTTGCCCCGCCCCCAAACGCTGTAGTTGTAGCTGAGACGGGAAGAGTTTGGTTTGTGTTGTCGACATGTCGAGAAGACGCTGTTGTCTGCGCTGCAAAAGCAAATCCACTTTGCTGCACTTCCAAAGGATGAGACTCGCGCTGGAATTTTTACACTAAAACCGACATTATCAAGTGCTGAGGAAGAGCTGAAATTTAGAAATGGTAAGTGGTCGACCAATCACAACTCTCGGAAAAGGCGGGGTTTAGAGAGACAGAATTGTTGATTGCACCCTTTCAGACACTGAGAAAAGAGCTGATGGGGCAGTGTGTATTATGATTAAAATGTGTTTTTTGACCTTGGATGCACGTAAACCAATTGTAGAAGACGCCAAAACAAAATTTGGAGCCTTTAAAGTAGCATAATCTGGGCACTTTAACATCAAACTCTTTTTAAATCAATTGTCAATCAAGTGCTTCACATGAATAGTGCTGATTGTGTGGCTGATTGTGTTATGTAAAGAGTGTTTCAAATCCTTCACTAATGAGGATCTATTGAGTTAGGATGCAGCTTTAGAAAGGGTAAGATCCCATCCTTTGTGTCTGTGCATTAGCGATATTTGTAATATCATGTACGAGTGCAGTGCACCTCATGACAAAAGAATGGTAGATGATGGATGTGATGCTGCCTTGTTTCTTTCTTATCCTCTCCAAACCCGTCTATTTGCCACACAGGCGAATGCAGCCAGGTTTCTGTCGTTCTGTGAGGGGATTTGATGAATTGAGGAGCTGATGATGGAAGACATTTTCTATTTTATTTGCTTAAGTAGGGCAGGGTGTCTGTCTCTCTCTTTTCTGTGGTGATGGTGGAGGTGATGGTTTGACTACATTGATTCAGATTTAGTGCAGTGAATTTTGGCAGGAAGTGGAGACATCATGCCGTGTCATTCTGTCACAGATGAGAAATCTCTAAGCTAAGGTACTATGAGTCAGACCTCACATGCTGCCTTTCCTCTTAATTCAAATGTTTGGCTCATCCTGACACATTTTTATGAAGTATTAGTGGGATTTTATGTTAGAAGATTGCTATGGGCTAAATACAGAAATGTATGTATTATTGCAGTCATCCAAGTTACAGCTTGTGCGTTCTAGTTAGGATGGATTATTTTGGAATACTTTCTTATTTATTTATACATTCATTCGTCATTAGTCGTTTTTTAAAAAGATATTAAAATTTATTTTTATTTTAATTAATATTAAAATCTGCTCTATAGCCATAATGATCTGTTACTGTCCTGTTGTGTTTATTCTCATTAATAGTTGTGATTTTCATTATTTTAATCCATTAACATATATATTCAGGCTTTTTATGTGGAAAATCTATGCTATAGAAATGAAAATCACCAAAAATAAACTGTGATGCGTCAACTCAGAGAAGCTTATTTTGGACATGACCTTCAGGCTACGTCTACATTAATCCGGATACATTTGAAAACAGCGTTTTCTATTTAAAACACACTAGCGTTATCAAGGGTTTTCCAAAAGTTTCTTGTCCACACTGAAACGTCGTAAAACGCTAAATTCACCTTACTGTGCATGCGTTAAACCTCATAAATCTCACCGAGATGACAGACAGAACAAGACATTATCAAGTTATCACGCAATTCTTCTGGCAGGATCATTTTATTAAAGGGTTAGTTCACCCAAAAATGAAAATAATGTCATATATTACTCACCCTCATGCCGTTCCACACCCATAAGACCTCCGTTCATCCTCCGAACACAAATTAAGATTTTTTTTGAAATCCGATGGCTCAGTGGGGCCTCCATAGGGAGCAAAGCAATTTACACTCTCAAGATCCATTAATGTATTCAAAACATATTTAAATCAGTCCATGTGAGTACAGTGGTTCAATATCAATATTATAAAGCGACGATAATATTTTTTGGTGCGGCAAAAAAAAAACTAATATAGTGATCACCGATTTCAAAACACTGCTTCATGAAGCTCCGGAGCGTATCGAATCAGCGAGTCGAATCATGATTCGGATCGCGTGTCAAACCATAGGTGACTTAGCGCTCCGAACCACTGAATCGACTCGCTTCGAAGCTTCATGTAGCAGTATTTTGAAATCGGTTATCATTATATAAGTCGTTATTTAGTTTTTTGGGGCGCACCAAAAATTGTATCGTTATTGCTGTCATGTTTTGCCGCAGGACAGCAATTGCGAGTACATTTTGTGTCATCTTTGCAGGACTGTGATATGAAAAGTGCGCGAAGTAACATATTTTATACATAGCACATAACAGGCACAATAGCGGTATAAACATGAATACCTATTGGTACAATATGCATCACATGACTAAACATGCGTCATTGTTTTCAAATACCTCCGTCTTCACAGTCCACACTACAATGCGAAGACGGCGTTTTTAAAATTATCCACTTTGGAGAGCGTTTTCAAAAAGCTATGTTTTCGTTGTGTTAAAACGGCGTCTCAGTGTGGACCGAAGGCCAAAACGTAGAGAAAAATATACGTTTTCAAACGTGGACATGGCCTCAGTTAAACAAGGAGGAGGAGGATGACCGGAAACTCATACTTCCTAATGAACAAAGTCTTGTTAATTTCATATTTTTTACAAACTAAGCCGATTCTTTCGTTTAATTGCTTTTGTGTTTCCTCTTTTGAACAACAACGTTTTCTGTGCAACTGTGAAATGTGTAGCTAAATAATAGACAGTGGTTTTCTACATTCGCATAAGCAAACCAATTGAGCAGAAAAGCAAGCATACTTTATGCATGATTTAGCATGGCAGCCATTTCAAATAATGGATAAGCATTGCATTAACTACCTTACTCACTATATAATCACTAAAAAGCTGTCACCGCGTTTTGTCACGATCTCACAAAGTTTAGCTATAATCAGTGAAGACGACTAAAGCTATGTCTACATTAATCTGTATATATTTGAAAACAGTGTTTTAGTTTCAAACCTCTCTCCGTCCACACTAGTGTTTTTAAGCATTTTCCAAAAGTTTCTCGTCAACACTGAAAAGTTGGAAATAATACTGCGTATGCGTAAAAGCTCATAAAAGCATTCCTGTTGCCTGTTTTCTACAGAGCCCCGCACATGACATATAGGCTAAATCGTGCGCACGATTTATAAATCGAGGGAACAAATTAGTAAATCGTGTGGATGGTTTAGCAAGCCGGGGTAACAAAGTAGTAAATCGTCCACACAATTTAGCAAATCGAGGGAACTAAATAGTAAATTGTGCGCATGATTTATAAATCGAGGGGACAAATTAGTAAATTGTGTGCACAATTTACTTTTTTTCTTGCACGTCATGTGCAGGGCTCCGTAGTTTTCCCATTAATTTTTTGTAAAAAAATTGTATTGGGTCGCTAATGACCCGAGGTGTGTAACAGTGTGAGAATATTTTTTTCTGCATAACAATTATTGAATCTTTGATGACTGAATAAGTGCAATTCACCTGTATTCCACAAGGTGGCAATGTCTGATACACAATGATGAAGTGACGTTTCACTCATAGTCACTGCAGACAGAAAACAAAAGAATAGGAAGAATCATCAGCAAAACTTGAAATGGCTCAGCGATTTTTACTGCAGAGCAAGTGCTGAACGCAATCAAATATTAGTGTCGCTTAATGGTGGATCTGGTGAAGAAGCTGTCAGCGATCAAAATATTGATTTTGAAGACGTTGAAAATGAGTTTTGAGAATATGTTTGAGATGACGAAAATGAGCCAGATGCTGAATGTACTGGGAAATGAGTTCTGACGAGGACAGTGATGATGGTGTAAAACATCTGCTCAAACTGAACCCTTCCACGCTTCAAACAGTAACGAAATATGCTTTATTTTATTCTTCTGTTATTGTTACTATACTATCAGGAGAGTTTTATATTATCGCGACAGGTAGAGATCCATCCGTGTTAGATATAGTTCCGGGTCACTAAAGACCCGAATATGTAAGAATGATTTAAGGGTTAAGTTAATGGACTTTAAAATAGGCTTAATTTTCTTTTTCCAAAATATGTTGTATTATATTCTTCATTTTCTTTATAAAATTACATTTTGATTTTGATATTGAAAGTTTGATATTGAGTTGATATTGAAGTTCTTGTACTTAAAGGAAAAAAATATCTAATCTCAAGTGGATTTCAAATTTGGTTCTTTTGGTTGTGTTTGGTTATTAACTGGTTAAACGTAAGTGTAATATCACACGTATCACTGAAGTCTTGTAGCTCAATGTCGCAGCAGGGCGGACCGATGAGTGAAGGTAACATGCTGAGCAGGACACTAGGGAACGGAGACTTGGATTGTCTTTAGTTCTCCGGATCTCCAGGGAAACTAGGCGCGTCTGGTCTGGTCTGAAGGAAATCCATTCTTCTGACGGAGAGCCGATGCACTGATATGTCCCTGGTTTGGCTCTGTGGCGACTCACTGCAGATCAAGAAAATGGTTGAAAATCAATTGTCCGTATGGATTAGCCCCTCTGGGCTGCTTATGGATGCGGGTTGCGGGTTTCTTCTGGTCCCCGGGAGATTTCTGGTTAAATGAAGTTACTGCTGGGTCACAACTGCAGGAGAGGAGGAGAAATCAATAGAAAGAGAAGCATGGCGTGTTTTCTTCTGGGTGGAGAGAGAGAGAGTTTCATCAATGACCTCATTTCAGTCTGTCGGTGTCAGTCTCGAGTCCTATTTAGATGGTAATTGTTTTTCAACAGGCCATGAAGTCATTTATGGATGTTTTAATTGTGTTCAATTTAATTGGCACAAAATAAGTTTTTTGACCTTAGCCGTAGGCATACTTTCTCACACTTTTTGTAGTAGTGGTGGGAATTTGGCACAATGGAGTTTTGAAATGATTCTATATCAATGAAATGACACCTGAGTTACTGCTGAAAAAGTCCAATTAGGAAAAGGAATTGAAATAGGTCTTTTGAATAGCAGGCAATGCATTATGATTTTGCTAACGTTTGCATCCTCAACGTGAGGCAAAATTGTCATTGCATGTCATTCCCTGTGAATTAATTCCTGTCTGAATGCCATGTATAAATCTTCCTGGTTGGTTTTTACTTATGAGGAAACTGTATGGCCTGGTTTAAGTGATTGTGGTCAGTATAAAATATTTATTTCTGTCTTCAAGAATGATGCAGTTTAGCAAAGACCAAAGGATACCCATTATAGGTTTATTTAAAGGTGCACTATGTAAAACGTTTTCAGTAAAATATCCAAAAACCACTAGGCCAGTGATACATATTTTGTTCAGTTGAGTACTTACAATATCCTAATGTTTCCAACTATTTGTAAATTGTGATTTTGCTTATAATTGTGCAATTGTGAAATTGTAAAATTGTGAAATAGCAATTGTGAAATGTGCTATTTTAACCAAGGAACCGGGACGTGTGAGGGTGTCGTCTGTCGATGGCGTCATATCTGCGTTCCCCTCGGTTTCCGGTTTTATTTTGCAGAAACGCTTTACTCTCACTGCAGTGTGCAACAAGTGTCATAGCAGTAACAAACAGTAATCCCTTCCATCCGAAAAACACAAACAGTTCTCATGAAAAACTAGATAGCACAAGCACGACAGACCAACTAATGAACATATTACAATTATGACAAGATTAGAGGGATATCGATCACGAAAAGAGGAAACAAACATATATTAGGAGTATATTATCTTACTTTTTTTTCAAGATGCATGTTGACTAAATACAAGCATTTAAGAGAAAACAGTGTCTTCACTTTTATCTTTTTACACATCCATTTACCACATATAATTGAATGAGGAAAGGAAAAACAAAAGAAAACACTAACAACAGACTAGCATGTTGACTACTTGACCGTACATTTTGCACTCCTTTCTTTCTGGCCAGCAAATTTCTCAATGACTCTCTGATTAAAGTCTGTCATCTCAGTATTGTCATGACATTTGCATTGTTCAGTCAAATATTTGAGGTCTCTTACCCCAGTTGTTGTCCACAATACATCAGTACCGACACATTGAAATAAAAGACAGGTAAAGCAATAAAGGGCATTGCTAACAAGTTACAACACATCCAGCCAGCCACCTACGTTTCTCATAACAAGCGCGTGAAGCTCCGAGTTCAGCTTCGTCCTTTGTCACTGGTCTGCTGCTGTTTTATTTTTATATCACTTTTATATCATTTTTGTATACATGTATATTTCTGGAATTTTGATGGGGGCGGCGCCCCAGCGCCCTCTATTGACCAGCCGCCACTGGAACTGACGCTTGAAACAGACAGTGAGGAGGTTTAGACGCTCCAGGCTTAAACTGTCATAAATTGCCCGGTGTGTTTGTGGACTCTTTTGTATTTCCTGCCTTGTGCCATGTGTTGTAGTCCTTTGTAGTTTTTCATCATGATTAGTTTAGTGGGTACCTGTGACGAACGTTATGCGGAAAAAGGGGCGAGGACTCAAATGCAAGAATAAAGGTGTTTATTTAACAAAATAATAATAAAACACAAAAAAAAAACCACGAGGGGGAAAATCAAACATAATACAGACACAAACCAGGAACAAGGAGCAGGGAACAGGAGACATCCAACGTGGTAGCATAGTACACACCAGCACAGGACTAAAGACACAATGGGATAATAAAGGGTGACAAATCAGGCAGGAAATAAGGGAGAACAGGTGGGGCAAATTAACCAATAATCAGACTAACAAGAAGGCCAGGGTGACAAAGGACCAGAGACATGACATCACACCAAAACATGACAAACCCACCACATGTGCTGCACAGGACAAGACAGACATGTGACATTACCCCCTCCCTACGGAGCGGCTACCAGACGCTCCAGACATTACCAGAACGGGAGGGACAGACCAGGGTGGGACAGAAAGTTCGGGAGGCCTGGGCGACCAGCAGAGTTCAGGCGGCCAGCAGAGTTCAGGTGGCCAACAGAGTTCAGGTGGCCAACAGAGTTCAGGTGGCCAACAGAGTTCAGGTGGCCAACAGAGTTCAGGTGGCCAACAGAGTTCAGGTGGCCAACAGAGTTCAGGTGGCCAGCAGAGTTCAGGTGGCCAACAGAGTTCAGGTGGCCAACAGAGTTCAGGTGGCCAACAGAGTTCAGGTGGCAGAGTTCAGGTGGCCAGCAGAGTTCAGGTGGCCAGCAGAGTTCAGGTGGCCAGCAGAGTTCAGGTGGCCAGCAGAGTTCAGGTGGCCAACAGAGTTCAGGTGGCAGAGTTCAGGTGGCCAACAGAGTTCAGGTGGCCAGCAGAGTTCAGGTGGCCAGCAGAGTTCAGGTGGCCAGCAGAGTTCAGGTGGCCAACAGAGTTCAGGTGGCCAACAGAGTTCAGGTGGCCAACAGAGTTCAGGTGGCCAGCAGAGTTCAGGTGGCCAGCAGAGTTCAGGTGGCCAGCAGAGTTCAGGTGGCCAGCAGAGTTCAGGTGGCCAACAGAGTTCAGGTGGCCAACAGAGTTCAGGTGGCCAACAGAGTTCAGGTGGCCAACAGAGTTCAGGTGGCCAGCAGAGTTCAGGTGGCCAACAGAGTTCAGGTGGCCAACAGAGTTCAGGTGGCAGAGTTCAGGTGGTCAGCAGAGTTCAGGTGGCCAGCAGAGTTCAGGTGGCCAACAGAGTTCAGGTGGCAGAGTTCAGGTGGCCAACAGAGTTCAGGTGGCCAGCAGAGTTCAGGTGGCCAGCAGAGTTCAGGTGGCCAGCAGAGTTCAGGTGGCCAACAGAGTTCAGGTGGCAGAGTTCAGGTGGCCAACAGAGTTCAGGTGGCCAGCAGAGTTCAGGTGGCCAGCAGAGTTCAGGTGGCCAGCAGAGTTCAGGTGGCCAGCAGAGTTCAGGTGGCCAACAGAGTTCAGGTGGCCAACAGAGTTCAGGTGGCCAGCAGAGTTCAGGTGGCCAACAGAGTTCAGGTGGCCAACAGAGTTCAGGTGGCCAACAGAGTTCAGGTGGCCAACAGAGTTCAGGTGGCCAGCAGAGTTCAGGTGGCCAGGGCGGCCCGCAGAGTCCAGGACTGGCCGGCGCAGTCAGAGCAGGGATCACTGGAACAGTCGCGGAGGGAGCCTTCCTTCTCCTCCTCCGATTCGAGACCACCTGAACATGGTCCACCGGAACTAAGTCCACCGGCACAGAAACCACCGGAACAGGGACCACCGGAACACGGACCACCGGAACACGATCCACTGGAACACAACCCACCGGAACACGACCCACCGGAACACGACCCACCGGAACACGATCCACCGGAACTGGATCCACCAGAACAGAGACCACTGGAACGGGTTCCACCGGAACATGGACCACCGGAAGTGGGTCCACCGGAACATGGACCACCGGAACGAGATTCCCCAGAACTGGGTCCACCGGAACTGGGTCCACCGGAACCCTGACCACCGGAACTGGTTCCACCGGAACACGGACCACCGGAACACGATCCACCGGAACTGGGTCCACCGAACCCGGATCACCGGAACACAGACCACCGGAAGTGGGTCCACTGGAACCCGGATCACCGGAACACGGACCACCGGAAGTGGGTCCACCGGAACTGGGTCCACCGGACCTGAGACCACCGGAACCGTGACGGAGGGAGCCTTCCCTGGACGCTGGTCAGGAACAGGCCACGGCAGGGCAATGAATTTCGGCAGCCCTGGAACATCCTCTAGGACGACCCTGGGCTGTTCTGGGATGACCTCCGAATTGCAAAAAGGACTGGAGGAAGCCCTGTGCTCCTCCCAAGCACGCAGGACCACCACCACATAGAATCCCAGCACAGCCCTCCTGGCCATGTCCGGACTGACGGGGTCAATCTCCTGATCGACAGCAGTCTCTCTGACTGTCTCCGGGCTAGGGAACACTGTCGTCAGGTCCTTCCGCCGAGTCCTCATTATGGCTGGTGTGTTCTGTCACGAACGTTATGTAACACTTACCCCACCTTTAAAGCTTTTTCAATGTATGCCACAGAGAGTGATTAGAAATTTCAACACACAGGCTCATTGGAAACATGTACCTATGGCATCATTTCGGCAAAATACATACCAATGAAGTAAGGGATTGAATGGGACAGTTTTTGAATTTTCCACCTTGGTTTCTTGCCATAAATACTGTAATACTGAAGATGTTTCCTGTCCATTTAAACAGGAAACAGGTTTATATTATAATAAAAGGTTGCGTGACGACCACTTTTATGTAAACTGAGCCAAAACCCTTTTTTTCGTAACAATTTGGTGGGACAGCACATCATCCTATCATTGATTATCTAGTAGTGTAAGCATATTTAATAAACAAGTTAGTTTATACTTTGATATAGAGATTTTCTTTGTCTGTTCATCATTATTAAGAGTTTGTTCAACTTTATTTCTCAATGTTTACTTGTTCACCATACAGTAAAACGCATGCAATTGAGGTAAAAGAAGGCTTGAACTCCAAAAGTAATTGAAAACCCGCACATTTAACCTGCAAAAAAACACAAATATAGGGTATTACTGCAACAAAATTAATTATGATGTATCTATTTTCAGAATTAGGTTGTTTTATTTTAGCACAATCCAGCTAGAGGCAGTACAACAGCAAGCACTTTTAATCATTTTCATACAAAATTATGATTACAGGGGCAGATTGTGGATTAAAAAGACTTATTTTCTCGCGGCTCCTTGCTAAATGTTATATTATGACCTCAAAACACTTTTTACCATAGTGGATGATTTGTATCTTACTGACCCCAAACCTTTGAACACTATAGTGTGTTAAAAATGGTTTCCTTCTGCCTTGGTTTTCCTATTGACAAGTCATCATCTCAGAAAATGGGCACTTAAAAACGTTCCCTCTTATAATTATAACGTTGTAGTGACATTTACGTGCATCTCGTACACGATCATCCTGATGTGAGTTGAATGCAGCAACATTTCATTTTACCGACCCGTCTGAAAAGAGCTTTTGTTTGAAGACGAAAGAACTTTGTGACAGATCAGCATTTGAATGTGAAACGGAAAGAACAAATGAAATGGAGAGATTAACAAACATGCTGGATTTGTGGAATTTACAGAGCGATGACATAACTAGATTAACCATTGTGGATTGATAATGTCAGATGTGCTATTAGAAAGATGAACAGCACATCCCGCGTGCTGGATGGGAACGTTCTGTGGCTCTGAAAGTGCAAAGGTCCACAGACATGAATATATGTCCTGCCGTTAGCATTTACTAAATGACTAAATGACCGGACCTCCTGTCCTCATTTCATTCCTTCAATCTGTCTAGAGAGAATAAATCAGGAAATGAAAAAGCAAGAGAGATTAATAAAAGGGAATCCCTCATCCCACACTCCTCTTCATCAATCTGAAATCAATCAATAGCAAACCTCAAGAGGAAACTGCCTTCATCTGCTTGAGCACATACTCAAACCTAGTTTATCAAGACTGCGTTCAGCTGAATAAATCATGTAGGTATTTGAATTATTTTAGTATATATACAATTCAATTTTGGTTTTGTTTATATATAAATACACAGATCAGTCATAACATTATGACCACCTTCCTAATATTGTGTTGGTCCCCCTTTTGCAACCAAAACAGCCCTGACCCGTCGAGGCATGGACTCCACTAGACCCCTGAAGGTGTGCTGTGGTATCTGGCACCAAGATGTTAGCAGCAGATCCTTTAAGTCCTGTAAGTTTTGAGGTGGGGCCTCCGTGGAATCGGACTTGTTTGTTCAGCACATCCCACAGATGCTCGATTGGATTGAGATTTGGAGGCCAAGTCGACACCTCAAACTCATTGTTGTGCTCCTCAAACCATCCCTGAACCATTTTTTCTTTGTGGCGGCGCATTATCTACTGAAAGAGCCACAGCCACCAGGAATACCGTTTCCATGAAAGGCTGTACATGGTCTGCAACAATGCTTAGGTTGGTGGTACGTGTCAAAGTAACATCCACATGGATGGCAGGACCCAAGTTTTCCCAGCAGGACATTGCCCAAAGCATCACTGCCTCCGCCGCCACGCCTTCTTCCCATAGTGCACCTGGTGCCATGTGTTCCCCAGGTAAGCGACACACACACACCCGGCCATCCACGTGATGTAAAAGAAAACATGATTCATCGGACCAGGCCTCCTTCTTCCATTGCTCCGTGGTCCAGTTCTGATGCTCTCGTGCCACTGTTGGTGCTTTCGGCGGTGGACAGGGGTCAGCATGGGCACCCTGACTGGTCTGCGGCTGTGCCGCCCCATACACAACAAACTGCGATGCGATGCACTGTGTATTCTGACCAAGCCTGTGGCACTCCTGTCAGAAACTGAAGCCTCCGTGCCTCGATCGCCCCCCGGTGGTTGATCCTGTATAGCTCCTAAACCCTCCTCTCCATGTATTAGAATGGACGCGAGACACACTAAACAATTCAATTACACTTCAAATAATTGTTTCCTAAAGTTGGTTTCTGTCATTTTGGGCAGTTTTTATTACGATGATTTCATTTCAAGTGTTCGTTTTTATAAATAAGCTTAGTTTTAGTTAGTTATTTGATGCTATAAAAACGGGGGGTGTAACGTCATGATTGACAGCTGAGACACTTTTTTCTGAGTGAAGTTGTCACTGAGGCACTAACAGACTTTTTTCTGGATTTTGGGGAGGAGATTGGAGCTTTAGCTTTAATTTCTACATTTCTACAATTGTTTATTTCACACCAACATAATGAATTGTTCTGCATCCGTGAGAGTGTGGGCGGGCTTTTGATAATCGCGCCTCTACTTCCTGCGCCTCTACTGCGCAACTCCGGTCCCGAGATCGCTACTGCGCAGACTCTGTCCCAAGATGTCAGCGCCGTGTGCGGGCCCACGAAAGCTTCAACTCTGGTCAGCGGAAGTCAATGAAGTCGCATATTTTTTTTACGGTCTATGATTCTGACACCTTTCTATCAGATCCAGCATTAACTTCTTGAGCAATTTTCGCTCCCCACGTGCATCAATGAGCCTTGGCCGTCCATGACCCTGTCACCGGTTCTCCACTGTTCCTTCCTTGGAGCACTTTTGATAGAGACTGACCACTGCAGACCGGGAACAGCCCACAAGAGCTGCAGTTTTGGAGATGCTCTGACCCAGTCGTCTAGCCATCACAATTTGGCCCTTGTCAAACTCGCTCAAATCCTTACGCTTGGCCATTTCTCCTGCTTCTAACACATCAACTTTGAGGACTAAATGTTCACTTGCTGCCTAATATATCCCACACACTAACAGGTGCCCGTGATGAAGAGATAATCAGTGTTATTCACTTCACCGGTCATAATGTTATGCGTGATCAGTGTTTATATATCAAATCATGCAGCCCTACTCACCTGTATATGTACGTATGTATGTTTTAGCTAATGAATTAAGACACGAGGGGGAAGTAATGAAATAGAAATTGCCCAGTGAGTGTGAAGCCGTTGAAACAGAGAGTGTTTAATCATCTGGAGTCTCATCCAACCTCTGAACTCATCCGAGCCCTGCGGGCAACTCCTAATGCAGCGCTAATGAACCAGCTCGCGGGCACGTCTCCGTGACGACCAGACGGACCCCTTCGACTCATGTTCAGAGTAATGATATTAATAAACGCAGACTGGCAGAAGAAAAACAACAATGTAAAGGACAGGACTGTATCACAAATATGTTCATATGCTTGTTGATAATCAGACACAGAGACTGCAGTAATGATGCTGGAAATGCAGCTTTGATCACAGGAACACATCACACTTTCAAATATAGAAAAGCGCTCTTTTAAATTGTAATAATATTTCACACTGTATATTTGATCAAACAAATGCAGCCGTGATGAGCAGAAGAGACTTTTGGCCTGCAGCACTACGGCTCATTGAGTTTAAAGCTCATATTCGAGGATAATCTTCATGAAAAATAACTTGTATTTGGATCATTTATCACAAATGCGTGATGACACTCTCAGTTAATGAATTGTTATTGGTTAAAGGGTTGATTAATTCAATGTTTGTGCCGTTTTTAAATCAGCCAATCAGTTTAAAGAGTGTGTGTGGAAACCTTCACGGGCCGCCGGTGATCCGAGCGCCGCTGCGTCTGAATAAACAGCAAACACAGGCAATCTCACGCCGGAATACTGATGGAACTGATCCAGAGTCAGCTTGGGAAGGTTTAGGTGCACAAACACATTTGGATACATCTGTGCACACAAACACACACATACACACACACACACACACACACACACACACTGTTTATCTAATTATTCTTTCTCGTCTGGTTTGAGAGCTTAATCGATACCGGCAGCTTGTTCTGGTTGCTGGGGCCCAGAGGCAGACGTCAGACACACTCACACCACACACCACACACTGCACACCACACACACACTCACTCACACACACACACCATACACACACACACACACACACACTCACAAACACACACTCTCATACGCACACACACACACACACACACACACACACACTAAATGTTTTATTTGCTATCTGAGACCTGTTGGTAGCAGCTGTTGCCCTGGTGTGATCATCACCAAACAGACCCTCCTTCACTCTGACTCCTTTCTTTCTTTCTTTCTTTCTTTCTTTCTTTCTTTCTTTCTTTCTTTCTTTCTTTCTTTCTTTCTTTCTTTCTTTCTTTCTTTCTTTCTTTCTTTCTTTCTTTCTTTCTTTCTTTCTTTCTTTCTTTCTTTCTTTCTTTCTTTCTCTTCTTCCTTCCCTCCTTCATTCCTTCTCTTCTTCCTTATTTCCTTCCTTCCTTTCTTCCTTCCCTTCTTTCTTTCTCTTCTTCCTTCCTTCCTTCCTTCCTTCCTTCCTTCCTTCCTTCCTTCCTTCCTTGTCTTCTTCCTTATTTCCTTCCTTTCTTCCCTCCCTCCTTCATTCTCTTCTTCCTTTTGTTCTTTCTTTCTCTTCTTACTTACTTCCTTCCCTCCCTCCTTCCTTCCTTCTCTTCTTCTTCACTTCCCTTTTTCCTTCTTTTCTTCCTTCCTTCTCTTCTTCCTTCCTTCCCTTTTTCCTTCTCTTCTTCCTTCCTTCTCTTCTTCCTTCCATCCTTCCTTCCTTCCTTCCTTTTTATTCTCTTCTTTCTTCCTTCCTTATCTTCTTCCTTCCTTATCTTCTTCCTTCCCTTCTTTTTTTCTCCTTCCTTCCTTCCTTCCTTCCTTCCTTCCTTTCCTCATTCCTTACTTTCCTCATTCCTTACTTCCCTTCTTCCTTACTTCCTTTTTCCTTCTTCCTTCCTTCCTTCCTTCCTTTCTTCCTTCCTTCCTTTTCTTCTCTTCTTCCTTGCTTCTCTTCTTCCTTCCCTTATTTTTTCTCCTTCCTTCCTTCCTTCCTTCCTTCCTTCCTTCCTTCCTTCCTTCCTTCCTTCCTTCCTTCCTTCCTTCCTTCCTTCCTTCCTTCCTTCCTTCCTTCCTTCCTTCCTTCCTTCCTTCCTTCCTTCCTTCCTTCCTTCCTTCATTCCTTCCTTCCTTCCTTCCTTCCTTCCTTCCTTCCTTCCTTCTCTTCTTCCTTACTTCTCTTCTTCCTTTCTTCCTTCCTTCTCTTCTTCCTTCCTTCCTTTCTTTTTCTTCTCTTCTTTCTTGCTTCCCTTCTTCCTTCCTTATCTTCTTCCTTCCCTTCTTTTTTCTCTCCTTCCTTCCTTCCTTCCTTTCCTCCTTCCTTACTTCCCTTCTTCCTTACTTCCTTTTTCCTTCTTCCTTCCTTCCTTCTCTTCTTCCTTCCTTCCTTCCTTCCTTTTCTTCTCTTCTTCCTTCCTTCCTTCCTTCCTTACTTCCTTTTCTTCTCTTCTTCCTTGCTTCCCTTCTTCCTTCCCTTCTTTTTTCTCCTTCCTTCCTTCCTTGCTTCTCTTTTTCCTTTCTTCCTGCAGTTGTTTGTTTTGCAGTCTGTAATGAGTTGATGTGATGTGTCGTCGTCGTTCAGCTGCTTGATAAGTGAGGAAGCGGAGCCTGATTCTGATTGGCTGATTCGGTCATAAAGGAGATAATCTGCGTGTGATGTGCTGTCTGTCGTCTCCAGTAGTGACAGCACTTTATCTGGCACTGGCAGTCGTGTTTGTGTGTGCATGCAAAGTGTATTCTAACACACGACTTAAAGCATTTAAAATGTGTACACATTATAATTTGTTTTAAATGGAAATGTTTTATACAGTATATTCTTACATTGGCATTAGCTTAGACATAGAACAATTTAAAGAACTACAAAATGACAAACACAACAACATCAAAATAAAATCTATTTAAAATATTAACAAAAACAATACTAGGATATCACTGAAATTAATATGAATAAGTGTGGTGTTTGCAGATTTTATGTTTGAATGGCTTTTATTTTGACATCCCCTGGCTTAGTCACTCACCGCCGGTGTGTTAGGATGTCATTTAGGGATGGTGGGCAGGTAAAATTTTAATTTGGGACAATAAATCTGTTCCATTAATTTATTTTCAGCTTCCGTTTCTTGAGGATTATTATGGTGATTTGGCACGTGCATTGAAAACCCTCAACCTTCTCACCGTGTGGGTGGATATTTTTGCATACAGAATTAGGGATTATTTTTTTATTATATATTTGTATCTTTCTCTTTATCTTTCTTCCATTTCTTTCCCTCCACCTCTTTCTCTTTCTCCTGGTGATATACGGCTGTGCTCTGACTGTGTGTTTGTCACTCTTCACTTCCTAATAAGGGCTCAGAAGCGCCGTGGAGGAAACACACACACACACACACACACACACACACACACACACACACACACACACACACACACACACACACACACACACACACACACACACACACACACACACACACACACACACACACACACACACACACACACACACACAGAGTGCATACAGTCATTTGTTTTCCCTCTCGTCTCAGTCCTGCCATCTAACCTTATTTCTGTCATGCTCTCTCTCAGTCCCATCTGCAGTCTTCCTCTTCTCCAAGTGAACATATTTGAGTTTTACTCTGCCGTTAATTGAGATTGTCACACAGGCGTAAACCCTATTTGAACAGGGCTAGTTTCCTCTGAGGAGATATTTTTACATTTTACAGATATTTGTGATTTTTAAACAAATCTGTATTTTTCTCCTTTTTAAAAAGTATGGAACACATTAGGCTATTTACTATTTTTGGGCTAACTGAGGGCTTCCTTTGAGAAATCGAATCCCTTTCTTCCGGACAGGAATGTGTGTGTGACTGTGGAATATTAGTCATTGCGTTAATGAGGCTTCGCTTCCATTTATTTTGATCCATGCTGAATAATGTAACTAGACCTAATTTTCTCGTTGTGCTCATTATGGATTCAGACTTTCTGCCAAATTTCTGGGTGAAGTAACAGTTGGTGGTTTAAGTTCTGCTGGCGTGGAAATAAAATAAAATAATTATGAAAAAAGCTGAGTCTGCTCATTGTTAAAAGAAAACAGCCTTGCAGAAAATTACCACTACAATTTTAGTTAAGTTTCACGAGTTTGTTTACCCATATACTCTTTAGCTGATAAGGTTTTAGCGTATTTGGCTTGCTGTCCGCGGTGGAGGGGCTCGAGGAAGCCACTTCCACTCAAACTTAGATTTACCCCCCAGGGACTACTAGTGCTAGGAAGAAGAGAAAGGTAAACATGAATTTAAGTAGGTGGAGTTGGGGAGGTGGAGGGATGCAAAACGACTGATGTGAGATGATGGTCCAGTGGGTTAAACCATGGAACTGACACACAGAAGGTTGCTGGTTCGATCCCAGCGGTCACCACCACCAGTGTGTCCTTGAGCAAGGCACTTTACTCCACGTTGCTCCAGGGGGATTGTCCCTGTAATAAGTGCACTGTAAGTCGCTTTGGATAAAAGCGTCTGCTAAATGTAAATGTAAATGATGCCTGAAGGAGGTAGGACAGGGTTCCCACTCGTCCTGGAAAACCTGGAAAATAGATGACAAATTTTCCAGTCCTGGAAAACACATGGAAAATTAGAGAAAATGTAAAATGTCCTGGAAAATCTTGTTGTTGTCTGGGAAAATTATTCTAAAAAAAGTTATTTCTTTAGCCGAGTATAAAGAGTTTATCTCTGGCCCAAACGATTAGCGCTAGTTGCAGAAAGCACAAGTTCAGGAATGCTGAGTTTGATACGTGCGAGTAGTATTTTGAATAATGATGTTTAATAGCTAATGCCATAACTGCTCAAATTATGCAGTGAATGTTAACTCGTAAGCTGCTACCTGATCACATCATTTTGATATAAAGTCACATTTGTGTTATAAAGTCAGAATTGCAAGATATAGTCAGAATTGCGTGATATAAACTCGCAAGTCTTTTCTTCACAATTGACTTTTTTGCGCAGTTGCGAGTTTATATCTTGCAATTCTGACTTCTTTTCTCAGAATTGCGAGATCTAAACTGCAATTGCAAGTTATAAAGTCGAATTCTGAGGAAAAAAGAATTGCGACAATTTTCGCGTTTATATCACAAATATGTAAACTCGCAATTGCGAGAGTCAGAATAGCGAGATAAAAAGTCACAATTACCTTTTCTTTCTATTCTGTGGTGTAAACAAGCTTCTATAGTCATAATGCATGATTAAGAGCTCATATTGAAATATGCTGGATTGTTAAGTAATGGCAATAAACTGTACGGCTTTTAAAGACTTCGAAAGCAATATTTGGCATGATCCTTGTATTTTATTCCCGCCGTAGTAAAATTGAAAATGTCCTGGAAACTGGTTGCTGAAAAAGAGTGGGAACCCTGTAGGAGGCTGCTTATATTCTTAGCAGTTGATTGAAAGATTAGATGGGTTCACGCCTCCCGAATTTGCGTTTGTGTACGTTGCTAATTGAAAGATTAGATGGGTTCACTCCTCCCGAAATTATGTTTTGAACTTCACTTACAGACATTTCAAGGCAAAAATGAAAAATCAATACAGAAAATTATTTCATATTTGACCATTTTTCTTTTTTACTTGATTTTTCTTAGCATGTAGGGATGTGTTAAGTGGTCGGAATGACAGATTGACGGATAATTGTAATTCAATAGTGCCCAAACCTTTGATATTTATAATGCATCAGTCTGCCATTTAACATCCATCCAGTAACCTTGAGCATTAATTATTCCCTGCTTCTCCTACACTCATCATGACCGGCTGAAGTAGAAAAAGCATCAATCATCCGCTATCATGCTGTCACATGATATTAGACCTCAACCAGTGACTTTCCTGAACTCATTTCTCAACACACTCAGGGGGAAAGAATCACGCCCATGGCCAGTGTTGTTTATTCGCATACACTGCGTTGGTTCACTAAAGGAATTACTGTATGCAAATTAAGTAAAAGGGCAAACTGGCCCCAAAATTTGTGATAAACACAATTTACACTGCGCAGTTTGTCAAAAAAAAATTTAGTGCTGGGAAGGATGCAATGGAGGACCACAAACTGACAACTTTATTGAATTATCAATTGGCTCTTTTACATGCCAAGAGTATATTGGCTGTATGCCCGTTTATGAAGCTCTTCTCCATTATTTGATCATCATTTGTTGCTTCAAATATTGCTTCCAAGACTGAAGATGCATCCCAATTTGCGTACTTGTGCACTATTCTAAGTCTAAATCTAAGTTTTTTAGTATAAATAGTGTGAATAGTGTGTTCAGACTGAAAATTCCAAATAGAACTTTTAATACCCAGATGATGCACTTAAAGGGATAGTTCACCCAAAAATGAAAATTCTAAATCTCACCTCGTTTCAAACCTGTAATGGTGCGTTCACACCGGATGAGAATGACGCAAATAAATCGTGCTATTTGCGAACATTTTGAGTTTACGCGCTACATTCGTGCGTGACTTCACAACAGACGCGAATTCGCGTCATGGGAGGGGCTTCTGCCAGCCGGCTCGTCTCGTTGAGAAATGGCTGACATGGGCTGTGTTCACACTTGACGTCTTTTTTATAAAAATACTACTGTTAATGTGTGACAAAACGTAGTTTTAAGACTTTTTCAGGCGATAATGTAGTTGTTTAAAGCTCAAATATGTGGTTTATTTATAAAGAGAGTGCCTATTTGAACATTTTATCTGGCTTTTTAAGAGTTGTGAGATCCAGGCGATCCAGGCGATCAGCGGCGCTCAGCGCTCGTTAACCCCAGCGAGAGCAGCCTTTCCTCGGCTAGTCCTTCAGACATTTGGCGCTGGCTCTGATGTCTCTGTGGTGTCTCGAGCTATAATTTGTCTTGTGTATATGTAACGGGCAATCTTTGGTCTCATGGATCTATAATTTGTTCCCTGGCAAATCGTTTAGGCTGAGGGCAAAGTGAAGTTTCGTTACTTTTTTATTTTTAGGCTATTTAACTTTACGTTACATTTGTAGCCGACTAGCACTGACTTTGAATGTTTGACTAAATTGTTTGCTTTATTTCATGTATAGCTTCTTATACCTTTTACTTATACTTTCGTATTATTGATCATACATAAACTTGCATTTAACAAAAAGAGACTGGGTTGTGTTTCATGTCATTTAATTTTATTACAGTGTTAATCATATGCACACTTTGTCTGAACCAGATATTAATATATGATTAATATAAACCATATGATTTTGTCACTACTAGAGCAAGCTCCTGATTGGTTAACGCGGTGTGTCAAATGGTCAATTCGCTCAATTCACGTCATGTCATTCGTGCCGCAGAATGTCTATTTGGGTCTTTGCATTGAATTAACATGTAAATCACTCGCGCGAAACACTTCATTCGCGTCCGGTGTGAACGCACCATAAGACCTTCGTTCATCTTCGGAACACAAATGAAGATATTTTTGATGAAATCCGAGAGCTCTCGGACCCCTCAATAGACAGCTATTTTATGAACGCTTTCAAGGTCCAGAAAGGTTGGAAAGACATCGTTAAAACAGTCCATGTGACTCCAGTGGTTCAACCTTGATTTAATGAAGCGACGAGAATACTTTTTGTGTGCAAAAACAAACAAAAATAACAACTTTATTTAACAATTTCGTTCTAGCCTGTTGACCTCTGCAGAGCTTTTTCATGCTCAAACAAAACTAACATGATAGGGCCTCTTTAAGGACTGCATATCAACAGATAATGAGTGGTTCAACTCGAATGTGTGTGGTTTACTGAAAAAGACCCATGTGTTTGTGGTGAAATAGAGCATGCAAATGTAATCTGTCCCTCTGGTTTCAGTGCAGTTGATTAATGAAGGACTAAAAGTAGCCAGATGGACATTAGAGCACTAAAAGCACACCTACATTTTTTTAATTTTTTTTATTTACTCACCTGTATAACTTTCTGTCTTGTGTGGAACACAAAATTAGATATTTAGAAGCATGCGTCAGCTGTATTGGTGAATGCAATAAAAGTCAATGGGATACAGATTGCACACAGGTTTGGAATGACATGAGGTTGAGTAAATGGCATCATTTTCTTCTTTGAGTGCACCATCACTTTAAGGAACACATTTCAGTCGCACGGTTGGAGGAGCATTTGAACATACACGTGCATTTCAGTATGTAAATGCTATTCATAGCGCTTCAGTTCCATTAAGATGACACGACACACCACACTCATAAATACATTAAACTCCTCTGCGTCTCACACACAAACACACCAGCTCTGTTTACATCTAATCCTTTCTACAGCTCTTCACAGTTCATGAAATACGTTCAAGCATACTCGCTGTCACCCCCTGCTTTTCTTTCAGAAGCACAAGCTGTTTTTAAACCTCACTAAACCCAATTCTCTCGGAACTCACAGTTAGCCTCATTCGTTTCTGAGCAAATATTGAGCCTTGCAACCGAGAGGACGACACAACCCGACAAAACTAGAACACTTCCTAGAGGCTTTCTGCGGTGCGGGCGTATACCACGTTTAGCTTTGTTGTTTGTTGTATCGAACCATTTGCATGCATTGCAGTAAAGGTGGTGATGTGACAAGTGTCCAGCATCAAGTAGCATCGTTTTTCCGTCAATAATGCTGCACAAAGCAACAAAATCCAAAATCCTGCAAAAGTTTTGGTGAAACACTCATCTAGTCAATCTCATGTCAATCTTGAGTACCTATAGAGTAGTATTGCATCTTTCATATCTCTGAAAAGTCTTTAGTTTTATTATATTTATAAAAGAAAGATATGCTGTACCGAGTCTTTACGAAAAAAGCCAAGCGGCTGGGGGCGTATCGTTCGGGTGCAGATAAAGAATGACGAGCGTGCGCAGCTATTGCGTTGAGCTATGCATGTTTACATAGAAAAACAATGGAATCGATAGTAAACAACACAAAGACTTTTGAAGCAGTTTTACTCACCGCCTGCTACCAACACACGACCGTGAACCTTAATAGCTGGGATTGCTCCATCTTTCAGCATTAGACGAAATACAAATCCGGAGGTGAACTGTACCTTGTTTATAAACTATCGTCGCCGAAATTCAGGGAACAAACAAACACTTGCACAACTCCTGCTCCGGAAAAACAAACTCCATCGACTGTCCCATTAACGTTGGGTTCTTTGGGAAGCTGTGCAGGGTTGTCTTGCTTTGGTGACATTGTTGATTCGGAGAAGTCCTGTGACTGCAACGCAGCCGGCTTGCTCTCTCGCTCTAGTCGCCCGTACAAGGACATTCCGCCCCATCTGACGTCACATATACCCATACTCGAAAAAAACTTTCCGAAACTTATGAGAAACTGGAAGAAGTATATTTGGCAACTTTTTTTTTTTTAAACTTTGTCCATGTTTAGGGTGGGAATCCAAAGTATTTAACAGTGTAAAAAGCTTAGTATACATGAAACAGCATTTCACCCCCCCCCCCCCCCCCCTAAAACAAAGTTGAAATTTCAATTGATATCTGCAACGGGGCACCAAAACATTTGAAGTGTGGACACTTTTACTAAAACGGCTATCCCTCTTGAAACTGTACGGGCTCAGTCTGTGGTCGCGTGAAAAAGGACGCTTGGTGGCACTATAAAAAAAAATTTAAAACACGGAAACGGCTATAGCTACGCAACAGTCAGTCTGATTGATATTGACTTGACATTCACGTATCTCAAAAAACACAGCTGCTTACGAAGTCCGAGCGGCTGTCAGACAAGGTTAAAGGCCCACTGAAGTGCCTTGAAACGCGCAGCATTATTCAATGTGTTGACGTAATTTCCCCTGAAACGGCTCCAGCTGTTAGCAGCTCCTCCCCTTTCTTAAAACGGCCAATAGCGTTTTGTTAATATCACAGTTTGACTAGAGCTTTTGTGTTTGGTAAAGCCAGAGTTTCTTCCTAATCTCCATTGGTGTGTGTGTGCTGCGGCAGTGTGCGTGAAACTATCGTGAAACCAGACTTCATTCGCCTCAACTGAAAGCATTACACGTCTGAATCGTTTCCTATCTCATATATATTGTGCTATGTGCCATCCACCATGTAGAAAATAGTAAATGTGTGAACAGCTGAACGATTTCAGATGCAGCTTCAGCATCTATGTATTGTGTAGGGGGCGCATTTGATTGGACAGAAGATGTGATGAGAAGCTGAAGTCCGTGGGGATGTCATAAAAATCTGTGATCCATTTTTGAACGCTAAATGCGAATTGTCATTTTGTCAGCTGTCATTAATGTTGCAAATATGAATAATTTCTGGTTGCTTTGATGTTGCAGATTTGTTAATTCGGATCCAGCTCAAACAAACGTCGTTTTGTTGTATTTTCATCACTCTCGTGGTTTAACGTTTCTTTGGCCGGTCTAAATGAAGTGTTGGACAGAGGAGGGATGGAAGCTGTTCTGTGATCCACAGGTTTAATGAGACTCAAGGGTGAGAGAGACACACAAACCACCAAGCGTGGGCGTATCCGGAACGGGTTTTAATTACAAACCGCCCCTTCGGGAGGTAGAGATGGATGGAGGGAGAGAGTGAAAGTGAGAACTTGCATTGAGGGACACGAGACCAGAATATCAGAGAGACTGTAGGGTGGCCACTTGCAAGTAAATGAATGTGGCGTTTAGCACTTTTTTCATAAAATGTTAAAATCTCATTACTTTTTGTCTGTAAGGTGGGTTTGTAGTCTTTGAAAATGCATGTTGTTTTTCACATCTGCTGTAAAAATGACGCCCTAAATCTGTCAAAAATGCCAGTGAGACAAATAGCTGAAATCAGTATTCAGTGCAGGTTCGTGAAGCTATACTGCAGTTAACACAAGCACTGAAAGAATAAAAGTGTGTGTGTGTGTGTGTGTGTGTGTGTGTGTGTGTGTGTGTGTGTGTGTGTGTGTGTGTTAAACTGGCTCACCTCATGCATCCGGCCTCTGAAGGCTCAAGCGCTCTTCCTGTCTGTAGTTTCTCATTCTGTGTCTGGTACACCTCGAACTAAACACAACACTTGTGGGATGTTTCACAGACAGACAGATGATCAAGTCAACATGAACGGTGCACTTTCCTAATTGAGGCACTTTGTTTTTTCATCAATGTAATAACTTGCTTTGCCTCTGAAACGGCTTTCCTTTATAGCTGATTTCACCAGTGTCTCTTGTTTTTATTACATTTTTTTAATGATATATTATTTAATCCTTTCCTTGGGTCATTTTTATGGAAGCTTGTTTGCACCAGAGTATAAAAAATAAAAGGTAATTGCAACCTTTTATCTCACAATTCAGGACTCAAGAATTTGACTTTCTGACTTTCTTAGAATTGCATGAAATAAAGTGCAATTGCGAGTTATAAAGTCAGAATTGATTTGCATACCTCAAAAACACAGCCACTGTTGGCCAGTGACGTTTGAGTGGCTGTCAGTGGCTGTCAACAGTTAATTTTGACCTGAAACAAATTTTTATTGAATTGTTTTTAATTAAGGGTTCATTGGAGTGGTCCAAGATAGGACTTTTGTCGCACTTGAACCACGAATACACAAAAAAAGAGAATTTATGTGGTTGTAATAAAAAAAGTAACAAATCTTTCAGTCGCGGGTCAATTTGACCCCCTTTAGGAATGAATGGAATGCTTCAGTACACATAGACAAACAAAAACAAAAATGCTTAAATTAAAAATGCTAAAACGTTACCAAAAAAAGGGTACGATTTTATAATGTCTACATGTGTATCTGAATGCATACTGAAGAGATAATCTCATTGTGTTGATAAATGCATTGTGTTAAACTCAAACACAAACTGACTTTAGGACCCAGCAGAAAAGTAAATTTTCTCCATATAGAGCTCTGAGGCTAGCCTGGCTCCGCCCTCCTACGTACTTCAGCTCAATTTTCATTTTCTTTCAGTACTCCGTCAGAGATTGCGGTATATTCTCTGGTTTTATTCTCTGATTTTAACCGGTCCAATCCCTCTCCGGACTCTGCGCTCGGGCCGGAGCCCTCTCCGGACTCTGCGCTCGGGCTAGCCATGGCAAGGCAATACACTTGGGCGACTCTGGACACTCCTCCAAGACGACCGTGGGCTGCTCAGTAACAAGCCCAGAGTCTCCAGAGGAAGCCCTGTGTTCCTCCCAAGCACGTAGGACTGCTGCCACAAAGAACCCCAGCACAGCCCTCCTGGCCGTGTCAGGACTCAGGACCACCGGACTCGGGACCACCGGACCACCGGACTCGGGACCACCGGACTAGGGACCACATGACTAGGGACCAAGATAGGGGATGTCCCTGGGCTCTCGACGGAGATAGGGGATGTCCCTGGGCTCTCGACGGAGATAGGGGATGTCCCTGGGCTCTGGACAGAGATAGGGGATGTCCCTGGGCTCTGGACAAGGGCTGAAGGCCCAGATGCAGTGGCCATCCCGGTCGAAATCACCACCGCCAGGACGCCAGCTGCTCGCACAGAGAAAAGCGCCCTCCAGACTTGAGACCAGTCTCCCGTACCTCTGGATAGCCTGCAAGTCCTCCTCCGCGAAGACCCTTGCCACCAATGCTGAGCTGCCTAGCTGCAGTGCACGAGCAGCGTAGCATTCCACCAATCTGTCAGGGTCCCAGAGGGGCATGCATGATCGGAGGGGCTCTGACCCTCCGAAAAAGGATTATCAGGTATGCCTTGCTCATCTGGGTCAGGCGAGCCAACCTGAGAAACTCTAGCACATAGTCCTCTATGCTGAGTCTCCCCTGGTGGAAACATGCTAATCTCCCCGCTGGATCCATTCTTTGGTCGGTCGTTCTATCAGGAAACGGAGAATAAACAGACCGCAGGCAGAGATACAGGATCCAAATAAAGACAAACAATAAAGATCAAAACCAGGAACAAAATAACACTGAGCAAACACAAAGAAAACACGGGGAACAGAGAACTGAGAATACCTGCATAACAGCAAACAACGACCGACAGAGAACCAAAGAAAACATGGCCTATATATACACACAGGGAAACTAGCTAAACAAGATATAGGGGTGTGGTGAATGGGAACACCTGGGGAGACAATCAATATGAAAAACTACAAGAACTACAGAAACTCAACAGGAAACAGGACACAGAAAAGAACACAGAGAAACTGCACAGATAACCTTCAACATAAAAGTCCCAGAGAGAGCGAGACACGGAACAGATGTGACAGAGTACCTTGCCTTCAAGGAAGTTAACGCTTGTCAATGGAGAGTCCAGACTCAATGTACAAATGAAATGTACGAGAGTCTGGTAGGACCAGGCTACTATAAGGCCATCTAGTGGCAAGAGTCATGTTTTATATATATATATAATTTATAATATATATATATATATATATATATATATAATTTATAATTTTTTTCACAAGAGGTCGGCAGAGACACCAAAATTGACCCAATGTGAGATATTTTGAGCTAGCTATGCATGTATTGGAGATTTATTTTGAATTTAAAGGGTTTGTTCACCCAAAAAGGAAAATGCTGTCATTAATTATTCGTTCATTTTCGGAACACAAATGAAGATATTTCTGATGAAATCCGAGAGCTCTCTGACCCCCTCAATAGACAGCTATTTAATGAACGCTTTCAAGGCCCAGAAAGGTATGAAAAACATTGTTAAAATAGTCCATGTGGTTCAACCTTAATTTCATGAAGCGACGAGAATACTTTTTGTGCTCAAAAACATGCGTCGTGGTGCTCACGTGAACAGCATCGGCTGCCGTAGAACTGGAAAGCGATGCGCTGTTGCGTAAACTAGGAGACTGACACAGGCTAGAATGAAATTGCTGAATATGGTTTGGAATGACATGAGGGTGAGTATTTAATGACAGAATTGTCATTTTTGGCTGATCTAACCCTTTAAAAACAGAGACAGCAGCAGGAATATTAGGCTGCTGTCACTTTAAGACATAATGCACAAGGGCTGGGTATTGACACAAATTTCACAATTCGATTGGATTCAATATTGATTATTTTGGATATATCAGGCACAATATATGGAAGATTTTCTCAAGGAAAACCAATCTAAAGTCAGTTGTAGCCAACTAGGCTACATTGGCATACTATAATATTGAAGGTAAAAATTAACTGATTTCTATACAAACACTTAAATTACACTAAAAAATTTTATCATAATAAAGTTATATGAAATATAAACATTTAAATGGCGGCTGTCATAAAAACTTGCCAGATTTATTCAAACATTAATTAAATATTGAAGAACATTAAATGAATATGTAATATGGTGTATATATTTAGCAAAATGCTCCTCTCTGGAGTTCATTTTTCTAGCTGACTAATGAGTTTATGGACACTGGATGTTTTTTCTGAGGTAAATGTGACGTGACATTGTTTACAAGCTGCTTTACTGACGTCTTTCCACGGTTGAAACACTGATTGAACGATTCCATGTGACATGATACAGATTTCGGTAGTTGTACTGTATGTTTTAACACACTTTCAGATGCTCATTCATGTTTATTTCACGTTGTAACTGGTATTAAGGCGGAAGAGATGATCAGTTCATGTGAGCTAAAATGGACGTAATTTGAAATCAGAGACTTTGTTTCATATCAATAGTAACAAAGGACAAAGATTATTGTGATTTATTGGATGGGAGGCGCGCTACAATGTCCCGTTCATCCATCAACTGAAAAGCGGAGGACTAATAGATTCTTGAGATTTAAGAATCGATATCGGTTTGTAAAAATGAGAATCGATTAAAATCAAGAAATCAATATTTTTTTACCCAGCCCTATAATGCACAGATCAAGTACACTGATACTGATACACATGCATTGTCTTTCTCGGCTGTTTACGTTCACTCAAGACATAACCCACTATGTCAGCTAGGATACTCGCCAAGACAGGCATGTTGACAATTTGACAAAACGTGAAAGAGAACTCAATATTTGCGCGCTGTCTGAGACGTGTGAGCGCTTCGGATGAGTTCACTCACAAATCTTCTTTCGCATCTTCTGGCGCTTAAATTGGTTTAAACCTAGATAGCAACGTGTGCTGTTCAGGTCTCATCTGCACTCCCACACAGATTTAAAAAAAATTAAATCTACAGTTCTAAAAAATTTTTTTTTTTTTACTTAATACCCTGATTTAGCAATATCCCTGTATCTTGTAATATTGGAAATACATCAAATTATATAAGTAAAATGGGTCTTGATGCTATTTTAAGTTAACTTTTAAGTTATCGCTTTCCTACTATAGTATACAATAACAATAATTCACACAGTTACACACACTCATGCACAACCCAGGTGACAGCATTCATTAAAGCACTCATTCATTTAATTTTTATTTCTTTTAATCTTAATTTATTGTTCAGTATCTATCTAGCACTGCAACACAGGGGTTTCAGCTCATGTCTGATGCATTTTAATGCGTCTCTGCGGAGACATCAGAGGAGCCCATGAGCCATAAACACACCGAACCTGATCCGGCTTTATGTGTTATCCAGTAGAAAACCATGTGATTGATGGCAAAATAAATACAGAATAACTAAAATCAATAAATACATCGACATACACATATACATATCGAGGGCAAGCAGCACAATATTTATTGTTGTTTTTGTCTCCGCTGGTCTCAGTTTTATCGTATTTTATCGGTTTTATGTATCAGTATATGACAAATAAACTCTAAAAACAACATGAAATAAAAGTTCAGCCCATTTATTCCATATTGTCCTAGGTCTATGCATCAGTATGGGGTTGTTTTAAAGACAATAAGTGATGCAATCAAAATGTAGTTTAGTAATTGCATGTGGATAGTTCACCCTTTTAGCCCAAAATTAGCCCATGATTTACTCCCCCTCAAGTTATCCTAGGTGTGTATGACATTCTTCTTTCAGACTGTAGTAATGTTCGTTCGTGTGGGAAGAAGGAGGCGGGAACCGGCGAACAATACAACATACTTTAATCAAAAAGAATACAAACAAAGTGAAAGTAAAAGCGGCAGCCCCTCACGGACGACTGCCGCACACACATAACAAAACATAAATAAAACACAAATTAAAATCCAGGCCTGGTCCTCTCTCGTCGTTCATTTGAGTCGCTCGTCCTTTTGTTTTTCCGTGCTCCCTCATGAGAGGACTCGAGACCGGTGTGCCTCGCAGGTGACGTTCATTCTCAATCACGCACACCGATCTCGCTCGCTCCTCCCATGTCTCTCGCTCGTCCACCTCGCCACACAGACGAATACAAATGGAGTTATATTTAAAAAGTCCTGGCTCTTCCAAGCTTTATAATGGCAGTGAACGGCTGTTTCTGTTTTGAAGTCCATAAAAGTGCATCTATCCATCATATAACTGCGTTTGTGTAAGAAAAATATCCACATTTAACCTTTACAAACTATTATCTCTAACTTCCGTTAACTGTCGTACGCACGTTCATGTAGGACGTGATGTGATGTAGGACGCAGGTGTAGCGCAAGTTTCGGTGACGAACGCGGAAGCGCAGAGGATGGAGCAAAACAAAACGTGATTTTCAAGATAACTAGCATATTCTCACCGGAGCGTCCTCATCATACGCTTGAACGCCAGTCTCTCGTGGACGCGCGTACGACAGTCAGCGGAAGTTAGAGATTACAGTTTGTAAAGTTTTAAATCGTGCCACGTTGCATCCCTGTTAAGTTCCTGTCTTTATGAAGCCCCTCCTTATGAAAATCACTATGTGCTCTGATTGGTCGGCTGGATAAGTGCGTTGTGATTGGTCAAGCATTTCGAGTGTGTTTGGGAAATGTCCTGCCCCTTACCATAACCTCGAGTTTCAACACACCACGAATGCTGCGTTCACACCAAACGCGAATAGAGCATCTGGCACGAGTGATTTCAATGTTAACCCTCTCGAGTCGGCAATCATTGGCTTGGTTTTTTCTTATCAGTGCCAAAAAGACTCAAATAACTGTGTCGTTTTTTATCATTCAGGCAAGTGTTATACATCATTATAATCTGTTAAATTTATTTTCTTTTTTTTAGTACAGTCACAATAAAAACAAATTGTTGTGCTTTTTGCAAAATAAAGAAAACTAACATGATGCGCAATCTGCAGCCTCTCTGTCAAAGACAGATTTTCAGAAATTCATCCAGATAGTCTTCAGAAAATGACCTCTAGCTTAGTGAAGTCTTGTCTTACAAACAAGAGAAATGTGTCTGAAGAAACGCTGAAATGTCAGGTTTTAAACACTGTAAACCAAATCAAAAACAAATATTCTGTGTTTATGTAATCCGTTTGAAAGCAGAGCGTTGTCAGTCGTTCCTGAGCGGCTCATTATAC